>NW_026612010.1:300000-447376 GCF_023638135.1 Falco biarmicus | reverse complement strand
AGCTGAGATGGGCTGTGGTGGGCTTTGGTGGTCTGGGGTGGGCTGGGACAGGCTGTGGTGGGCCGTGGTAAGCCATGGTGGGCTGTGGTGGTCTGGGACGGGCTGTGGTGGGCTGTGGTGTGCCATGGTGGGCTGGGACAGGCTGCCGTGGGCTGGAAAGGGCTGTGGTGGGCTGGAACGGGCTGTGGTGGGCTGGGACAGGCTGTGGTGGGATGGGGACGGGCTGTGGTTGGTTGTGGTGGGCTGGGACAGGCTGTGGTGAGCTGAGACGGGCTGTGGTGGGCTGGGACGAGCTGTGACGGGGTGGGACGGGCTGTGGTGGTCTGCGCTAGGCTGTGGTGTGCTGTAGTGGCCTGTGATGGGCTGGGTGGGGCTGTGGTGGGCTGGGACGGGCTGTGGTGGGCTGGGACGGGCTGTGGTGGGCTGGGATAAGCTGTGTTGGGCTGGGACGGGCTGTGTTAGGCTGGGACAGGCTGTGGAGGATTGGGACGGGCTATGGAGAGCTGTGGAGAGCTGGGACGGTCTGTGGTGGGCTGGGACAGGCTGTGGTGAGCTTGGACCTGCTGTGGTGGTCGGGGACGGGTTGTGGTAGGTCCGGGACGGGCTGTCGTGGTCCGGGACGGGCTGTGGTGGGCTGGGAAGGCCTGGGACGGGCTGGGACGAGCTGGGACGGGCTGTGGTTGGCGGGGACGGGCTGTGGTGGGCGGGGATGGGCTGGGACGAGCTGGGACGGGCTGTGGTGGATTGCGGTAGGCTGTGGTGCTCTGTAGTGGTCTGTGGTGTTCTGTAGTGGTCTGTGGTGGGCTGGGACGGGCTGTGGTGGGCTGGGATGGGCTGTCGTGGGCTGGGAAGGGCTGTCGTGGGCTGTGGGGGCCTGGGACATGCTGGGGTGGGCTGTGGTGGGCTGGGACGTGCTGTGACGAGCTGGGACGAGCTGTGACGGGCTGTGGTGTGTTGTAGTGGCCTGTGGTATGCTGTAGTGGCCTGTGGTGGGCTGGGACGGGCTGTGGAGGGCTGGGACAAACTGTGGTGGGCTGTGGTGGGCTGGGATGAGCTGGGACAGGCTGAGACGGGCTGTGGTGGGCTGAGACGGGCTGTGGTGGGCTGGGACGGGCTGTGGTGGGCTGGGACGGGCTGTAGTGGGCTGTGGTGGGCTGTGGAGGGCTGGGACGGGCTGTAGTGTGCCGTGGTGGGCTGGGATGGCCCGGGTGGGCTGGGATGGGCTGGGACGGGCTGTGGTGGGCTGGGGCGGGCTGTGGTGGGCTGGGACGGGCTGTGGTGTGCTGGGACGGGCTGTGGTGGGCTGGGACGGGCTGGGACGGGCCGTGGTGGGCTGGGACGGGCTGTGGTGGGCTGGGACAGGCTGTGGTGGGCTGGGACGAGCCGTTGTAAGCTGGGACGGGGCGTGATGGGCCGCCACGGGCCGTGGTGGGTTGTTATGGGCCGTGGTGGGCTGGGACGGGCTGTGGTGGGCTGTGGTGGACCGTGGTGGGCTGTGATGGGCTGTGGTAAGCTGGGACGGGATGTGGTAAGCTGGGACGGGCTTTCATGGGCTGGGACGGGTTGTCGTGGACTGTGGTGGGCTCGGACACGCTGTGGTGAGCTGGGACGGACCGTGGTGGGCCGGGACGGGCCGTGGCGGGCTGGGACGAACTGTGGTGGGCTGGGATGAACTGTGGTGGTCTGTGGTGGGCTAGGACGGGCTGTGGTGATCTGGGACGGGCTGTGGTAGGCTGGGACAAACTGTGGCGGGCTGTGGTGGGCCGTGGTGGGCCGGGACGGGCCGTGGTGGGCCGGGAAAGGCTGTGTTTGGCTGGGACAGGCTGTGGTGGGCTGGGACGGGCCGTGGTGGGCCGGGACGGGCTGTGGTGGGCCGGGACGGGCCGTCGTGGGCTGGGACGGGCCGTGGCGGGCTGGGATGGGTTGTGGAGGACTGGGCCGAACTGTGGTGGTCTGTGGTGGGCTGTGGTGGACCGTGGTGGGCTGTGATGGGCTGTGGTAAGCTGGGACGGGATGTGGTAAGCTGGGACGGGCTTTCGTGGGCTGGGACGGGTTGTCGTGGGCTGGGACGGGCTGGGACGGGCCGTGGTGAGCTGGGACGGGCCGTGGTCGGCTGGGACAGCCCGTGGTGGGCTGGGACAGGCTGTGGTGAGCTGGGACAGGCCGTGGTGGGCCGGGACGGGCCGTGGTGGGCCGGGACGGGCCGTGGCGGGCTGGGACGGGCCGTGGCAGGCTGGGACGGGCCGTGGCGGGCTGGGACGGGTCGTGGTGGGCTGGGACGGGCTGTGGTGGGCTGGGATGGGCTCTGATAAGCTGTAACCGGCTGTGGTGGTCTGGTACGGGTTGTGGTGGGCTTTGGTGGGCTGGGTTGGGCTCGGACGGGCCGTGGGGGGCTGGGCCGGGCTGTGGTGGGCTGGGCCGGTCTGTGGTGGGCGGGGACGGGCTGTGGTGGGCGGGGACGGGCTGTGGTGGGCGGGGATGGGCTGGGACGAGCTGGGACGGGCTGTGGTGGATTGCGGTAGGCTGTGGTGCTCTGTAGTGGTCTGTGGTGTTCTGTAGTGGTCTGTGGTGGGCTGGGACGGGCTGTCGTGGGCTGGGAAGGGCTGTCGTGGGCTGTGGGGGCCTGGGACATGCTGGGGTGGGCTGTGGTGGGCTGGAACGTGCTGTGACGAGCTGGGACGAGCTGTGACGGGCTGTGGTGTGTTGTAGTGGCCTGTGGTATGCTGTAGTGGCCTGTGGTGGGCTGGGACGGGCTGTGGTGGGCTGGGACAGGCTGGGGTGGGCTGGAACGGGCTGTGGTGGGCTGGGACAGGCTGTGGTGGGATGGGGACGGGCTGTGGTTGGTTGTGGTGGGCTGGGACGGGCTGTGGTGGGCTAGGACGGGCTGTGGTGGGCTGGGACGAGCTGTGATGAGCTGAGACGGGCTGTGATGGGCCGGGGTGGGCCGGGACAGGCTCTGATGGGCTGGGACGGACTTGGACGCACTGTGGTGGGCTGGGACGGGCTGGGACGGCCTGTGTAGTGCTGGGAGGGGCTGTGGTGGGCTGTGGGGGGCTGGGAAGGGCTGTGGTGGGCTGGGACGGGCTAGAACAGCTATGGTGGGCTGGGACGGGCTGTGGTGGGCTTGGATGGGCTGTGCTGTGCTGGAACGGTCTGGGACGATTTCTGGTGAGTGTGGTGGGCTGGGACGGGCTGGGACGGACTGTGTTTAGCTGGGACGGGCTGTGGTGGGCCGTGGTGGGCTGGGACAGGCTGTGGTGAGCTGAGACGGGCTGTGGTGGGCTGTGTCGGGCTGGGACGAGCTGTGACGGGGTGGGACGGGCTGTGGTGGTCTGCGCTAGGCTGTGGTGTGCTGTAGTGGCCTGTGATGGGCTGGGTGGGGCTGTGGTGGGCTGGGACGGGCTGTGGTGGGCTGGGACGGGCTGTGGTGGGCTGGGATAAGCTGTGTTGGGCTGGGACGGGCTGTGTTAGGCTGGGACAGGCTGTGGAGGATTGGGACGGGCTATGGAGAGCTGTGGAGAGCTGGGACGGTCTGTGGTGGGCTGGCACAGGCTGTCGTGGGCTTGGACCTGCTGTGGTGGTCGGGGACGGGTTGTGGTAGGTCCGGGACAGGCTGTCGTGGTCCGGGACGGTCTGTGGTGGGCTGGGAAGGCCTGGGACGGGCTGGGACGAGCTGGGACGGGCTGTGGTGGGCGGGGACGGGCTTTGGTGGGCGGGGATGGGCTGGGACGAGCTGGGACGGGCTGTGGTGGATTGCGGTAGGCTGTGGTGCTCTGTAGTGGTCTGTGGTGTTCTGTAGTGGTCTGTGGTGGGCTGGGACGGGCTGTGGTGGGCTGGGATGGGCTGTCGTGGGCTGGGAAGGGCTGTCGTGGGCTGTGGGGGCCTGGGACATGCTGGGGTGGGCTGTGGTGGGCTGGGACGTGCTGTGACGAGCTGGGACGAGCTGTGACGGGCTGTGGTGTGTTGTAGTGGCCTGTGGTATGCTGTAGTGGCCTGTGGTGGGCTGGGACGGGCTGTGGTGGGCTGGGACAAACTGTGGTGGGCTGTGGTGGGCTGGGATGAGCTGGGACAGGCTGGGACGGGCTGAGACGGGCTGTGGTGGGCTGGGATGGGCTGTGGTGGGCTGGGACGGGCTGCGATGGGCTGTGGTGGGTTGTGGAGAGCTGGGACGGGCTGTAGTGTGCCGTGGTGGGCTGGGACGGGCCGGGTGGGCTGGGATGGGCTGGGACGGGCTGTGGTGGGCTGGGGCGGGCTGTGGTGGGCTGGGACGGGCTGTGGTGGGCTGGGACGGGCTGGGACGGGCCGTGGTGGTCTGGGACGGGCTGTGGTGGGCTGGGACGGGCTCTGGTGGGCTTGGACAGGCTGTGGTGGGCTGGGACGAGCCGTTGTAAGCTGGGACGGGCCGTGATGGGCTGCGACGGGCCGTGGTGGGTTGTTATGGGCCGTGGTGGGCTGGGACGGGCTGTGGTGGGCTGTGGTGGACCGTGGTGGGCTGTGATGGGCTGTGGTAAGCTGGGACGGGATGTGGTAAGCTGGGACGGTTTTTCATGGGCTGGGACGGGTTGTCGTGGGCTGGGACGAGCTGTGGTGAGCTGGGACGGGCCGTGGTGGGCCGGGACGGGCTGTGGTGGGCCGGGCCGGGCCGTGGCGGGCTGGGACGAACTGTGGTGGGCTGGGATGAACTGTGGTGGGCTGTGGTGGGCTGGGATGGGCTGTGGTGATCTGGGACGGGCTGTGGTAGGCTGGGACAAACTGTGGCGGGCTGTGGTGGGCCGTGGTGGGCTGGGACGGGCCGTGGTGGGCCGGGAAAGGCTGTGTTTGGCTGGGACAGGCTGTGTTTGGCTGGGACAGGCTGTGGTGGGCTGGGACGGGCCGTGGTGGGCCGGGACGGGCCGTGGCGGGCTGGGACGGGTTGTGGAGGACTGGGACGAACTGTGGTGGTCTGTGGTGGTCTGTGGTGGACCGTGGTGGGCTGTGATGGGCTGTGGTAAGCTGGGACGGGATGTGGTAAGCTGGGACGGGCTTTCGTGGGCTGGGACGGGTTGTCGTGGGCTGGGACGGGCTGGGACGGGCCGTGGTGAGCTGGGACGGGCCGTGGTCGGCTGGGACGGGCTGTGGTGGGCTGGGACGGGCTGTGGTGGGCTGGGACGGGCCGTGGTGGGCCGGGACGGGCCGTGGTGGGCCGGGACAAACTGTGGTGGGCTGGGATGAACTGTGGTGGTCTGTGGTGGGCTGGGACGGGCTGTGGTGATCTGGGACGGGCTGTGGTAGGCTGGGACAAACTGTGGCGGGCTGGGACGGGCCGTGGCGGGCTGGGACGGGCCGTGGCGGGTTGGGACGGGCCGTGGCAAGCTGGAACGGGTTGTGGTGGGCTGGGACGGGCCGTGGTGGGCTGGGACGGGCTGTGGTGGGCTGGGCTGGGCCGTGGCAAGCCGTGGTGGGCCGTGGTAAGCTGTGATGGGCCGTGGTGGGCTGGGACAGGCTGTGGTGAGCTGAGACGGGCTGTGGTGGGCTGTGTCGGGCTGGTACGAGCTGTGACGGGGTGGGACGGGCTGTGGTGGTCTGCGCTAGGCTGTGGTGTGCTGTAGTGGCCTGTGATGGGCTGGGACGGGCTGTGGTGGGCTGGGACGGGCTGTGGTGGGCTGGGACGGGCTGTGGTGGGCTGGGATAAGCTGTGTTGGGCTGGGACGGGCTGTGTTAGGCTGGGACAGGCTGTGGAGGATTGGGACGGGCTATGGAGAGCTGTGGAGAGCTGGGACGGTCTGTGGTGGGCTGGCACAGGCTGTCGTGGGCTTGGACCTGCTGTGGTGGTCGGGGACGGGTTGTGGTAGGTCCGGGACGGGCTGTCGTGGTAAGGGACGGTCTGTGGTGGGCTGGGAAGGCCTGGGACGGGCTGGGACGAGCTGGGACGGGCTGTGGTGGGCGGGGACGGGCTTTGGTGGGCGGGGATGGGCTGGGACGAGCTGGGACGGGCTGTGGTGGATTGCGGTAGGCTGTGGTGCTCTGTAGTGGTCTGTGGTGTTCTGTAGTGGTCTGTGGTGGGCTGGGACGGGCTGTGGTGGGCTGGGATGGGCTGTCGTGGGCTGGGAAGGGCTGTCGTGGGCTGTGGGGGCCTGGGACATGCTGGGGTGGGCTGTGGTGGGCTGGGACGTGCTGTGACGAGCTGGGACGAGCTGTGACGGGCTGTGGTGTGTTGTAGTGGCCTGTGGTATGCTGTAGTGGCCTGTGGTGGGTTGGGACGGGCTGTGGTGGGCTGGGACAAACTGTGGTGGGCTGTGGTGGGCTGGGATGAGCTGGGACAGGCTGGGACGGGCTGAGACGGGCTGTGGTGGGCTGGGATGGGCTGTGGTGGGCTGGGACGGGCTGCGATGGGCTGTGGTGGGTTGTGGAGAGCTGGGACGGGCTGTAGTGTGCCGTGGTGGGCTGGGACGGGCCGGGTGGGCTGGGATGGGCTGGGACGGGCTGTGGTGGGCTGGGGCGGGCTGTGGTGGGCTGGGACGGGCTGTGGTGGGCTGGGACGGGCTGGGACGGGCCGTGGTGGTCTGGGACGGGCTGTGGTGGGCTGGGACGGGCTCTGGTGGGCTTGGACAGGCTGTGGTGGGCTGGGACGAGCCGTTGTAAGCTGGGACGGGCCGTGATGGGCTGCGACGGGCCGTGGTGGGTTGTTATGGGCCGTGGTGGGCTGGGACGGGCTGTGGTGGGCTGTGGTGGACCGTGGTGGGCTGTGATGGGCTGTGGTAAGCTGGGACGGGATGTGGTAAGCTGGGACGGTTTTTCATGGGCTGGGACGGGTTGTCGTGGGCTGGGACGAGCTGTGGTGAGCTGGGACGGGCCGTGGTGGGCCGGGACGGGCTGTGGTGGGCCGGGCCGGGCCGTGGCGGGCTGGGACGAACTGTGGTGGGCTGGGATGAACTGTGGTGGGCTGTGGTGGGCTGGGATGGGCTGTGGTGATCTGGGACGGGCTGTGGTAGGCTGGGACAAACTGTGGCGGGCTGTGGTGGGCCGTGGTGGGCTGGGACGGGCCGTGGTGGGCCGGGAAAGGCTGTGTTTGGCTGGGACAGGCTGTGTTTGGCTGGGACAGGCTGTGGTGGGCTGGGACGGGCCGTGGTGGGCCGGGACGGGCCGTGGCGGGCTGGGACGGGTTGTGGAGGACTGGGACGAACTGTGGTGGTCTGTGGTGGACCGTGGTGGGCTGTGATGGGCTGTGGTAAGCTGGGACGGGATGTGGTAAGCTGGGACGGGCTTTCGTGGGCTGGGACGGGTTGTCGTGGGCTGGGACGGGCTGGGACGGGCCGTGGTGAGCTGGGACGGGCCGTGGTCGGCTGGGACGGGCTGTGGTGGGCTGGGACGGGCTGTGGTGGGCTGGGATGGGCTGTCGTGGGCTGGGAAGGGCTGTCGTGGGCTGTGGGGGCCTGGGACATGCTGGGGTGGGCTGTGGTGGGCTGGGACGTGCTGTGACGAGCTGGGACGAGCTGTGACGGGCTGTGGTGTGTTGTAGTGGCCTGTGGTATGCTGTAGTGGCCTGTGGTGGGCTGGGACGGGCTGTGGTGGGCTGGGACAAACTGTGGTGGGCTGTGGTGGGCTGGGATGAGCTGGGACAGGCTGGGACGGGCTGAGACGGGCTGTGGTGGGCTGGGATGGGCTGTGGTGGGCTGGGACGGGCTGCGATGGGCTGTGGTGGGTTGTGGAGAGCTGGGACGGGCTGTAGTGTGCCGTGGTGGGCTGGGACGGGCCGGGTGGGCTGGGATGGGCTGGGACGGGCTGTGGTGGGCTGGGGCGGGCTGTGGTGGGCTGGGACGGGCTGTGGTGGGCTGGGACGGGCTGGGACGGGCCGTGGTGGTCTGGGACGGGCTGTGGTGGGCTGGGACGGGCTCTGGTGGGCTTGGACAGGCTGTGGTGGGCTGGGACGAGCCGTTGTAAGCTGGGACGGGCCGTGATGGGCTGCGACGGGCCGTGGTGGGTTGTTATGGGCCGTGGTGGGCTGGGACGGGCTGTGGTGGGCTGTGGTGGACCGTGGTGGGCTGTGATGGGCTGTGGTAAGCTGGGACGGGATGTGGTAAGCTGGGACGGTTTTTCATGGGCTGGGACGGGTTGTCGTGGGCTGGGACGAGCTGTGGTGAGCTGGGACGGGCCGTGGTGGGCCGGGACGGGCTGTGGTGGGCCGGGACGGGCCGTGGCGGGCTGGGACGAACTGTGGTGGGCTGGGATGAACTGTGGTGGGCTGTGGTGGGCTGGGATGGGCTGTGGTGATCTGGGACGGGCTGTGGTAGGCTGGGACAAACTGTGGCGGGCTGTGGTGGGTAGTGGTGGGCTGGGACGGGCCGTGGTGGGCCGGGAAAGGCTGTGTTTGGCTGGGACAGGCTGTGTTTGGCTGGGACAGGCTGTGGTGGGCTGGGACGGGCCGTGGTGGGCCGGGACGGGCCGTGGCGGGCTGGGACGGGTTGTGGAGGACTGGGACGAACTGTGGTGGTCTGTGGTGGGCTGTGGTGGACCGTGGTGGGCTGTGATGGGCTGTGGTAAGCTGGGACGGGATGTGGTAAGCTGGGACGGGCTTTCGTGGGCTGGGACGGGTTGTCGTGGGCTGGGACGGGCTGGGACGGGCCGTGGTGAGCTGGGAAGGGCCGTGGTCGGCTGGGACGGGCTGTGGTGGGCTGGGACGGGCTGTGGTGGGCTGGGACGGGCCGTGGTGGGCCGGGACGGGCCGTGGTGGGCCGGGACAAACTGTGGTGGGCTGGGATGAACTGTGGTGGTCTGTGGTGGGCTGGGACGGGCTGTGGTGATCTGGGACGGGCTGTGGTAGGCTGGGACAAACTGTGGCGGGCTGGGACGGGCCGTGGCGGGCTGGGACGGGCCGTGGCGGGTTGGGACGGGCCGTGGCAAGCTGGGACGGGTTGTGGTGGGCTGGGACGGGCCGTGGTGGGCTGGGACGGGCTGTGGTGGGCTGGGCTGGGCCGTGGCAAGCCGTGGTGGGCCGTGGTAAGCTGTGATGGGCCGTGGTGGGCTGGGACAGGCTGTGGTGAGCTGAGACGGGCTGTGGTGGGCTGTGTCGGGCTGGTACGAGCTGTGACGGGGTGGGACGGGCTGTGGTGGTCTGCGCTAGGCTGTGGTGTGCTGTAGTGGCCTGTGATGGGCTGGGACGGGCTGTGGTGGGCTGGGACGGGCTGTGGTGGGCTGGGACGGGCTGTGGTGGGCTGGGATAAGCTGTGTTGGGCTGGGACGGGCTGTGTTAGGCTGGGACAGGCTGTGGAGGATTGGGACGGGCTATGGAGAGCTGTGGAGAGCTGGGACGGTCTGTGGTGGGCTGGCACAGGCTGTCGTGGGCTTGGACCTGCTGTGGTGGTCGGGGACGGGTTGTGGTAGGTCCGGGACGGGCTGTCGTGGTAAGGGACGGTCTGTGGTGGGCTGGGAAGGCCTGGGACGGGCTGGGACGAGCTGGGACGGGCTGTGGTGGGCGGGGACGGGCTTTGGTGGGCGGGGATGGGCTGGGACGAGCTGGGACGGGCTGTGGTGGATTGCGGTAGGCTGTGGTGCTCTGTAGTGGTCTGTGGTGTTCTGTAGTGGTCTGTGGTGGGCTGGGACGGGCTGTGGTGGGCTGGGATGGGCTGTCGTGGGCTGGGAAGGGCTGTCGTGGGCTGTGGGGGCCTGGGACATGCTGGGGTGGGCTGTGGTGGGCTGGGACGTGCTGTGACGAGCTGGGACGAGCTGTGACGGGCTGTGGTGTGTTGTAGTGGCCTGTGGTATGCTGTAGTGGCCTGTGGTGGGCTGGGACGGGCTGTGGTGGGCTGGGACAAACTGTGGTGGGCTGTGGTGGGCTGGGATGAGCTGGGACAGGCTGGGACGGGCTGAGACGGGCTGTGGTGGGCTGGGATGGGCTGTGGTGGGCTGGGACGGGCTGCGATGGGCTGTGGTGGGTTGTGGAGAGCTGGGACGGGCTGTAGTGTGCCGTGGTGGGCTGGGACGGGACGGGTGGGCTGGGATGGGCTGGGACGGGCTGTGGTGGGCTGGGGCGGGCTGTGGTGGGCTGGGACGGGCTGTGGTGGGCTGGGACGGGCTGGGACGGGCCGTGGTGGTCTGGGACGGGCTGTGGTGGGCTGGGACGGGCTCTGGTGGGCTTGGACAGGCTGTGGTGGGCTGGGACGAGCCGTTGTAAGCTGGGACGGGCCGTGATGGGCTGCGACGGGCCGTGGTGGGTTGTTATGGGCCGTGGTGGGCTGGGACGGGCTGTGGTGGGCTGTGGTGGACCGTGGTGGGCTGTGATGGGCTGTGGTAAGCTGGGACGGGATGTGGTAAGCTGGGACGGTTTTTCATGGGCTGGGACGGGTTGTCGTGGGCTGGGACGAGCTGTGGTGAGCTGGGACGGGCCGTGGTGGGCCGGGACGGGCTGTGGTGGGCCGGGCCGGGCCGTGGCGGGCTGGGACGAACTGTGGTGGGCTGGGATGAACTGTGGTGGGCTGTGGTGGGCTGGGATGGGCTGTGGTGATCTGGGACGGGCTGTGGTAGGCTGGGACAAACTGTGGCGGGCTGTGGTGGGCCGTGGTGGGCTGGGACGGGCCGTGGTGGGCCGGGAAAGGCTGTGTTTGGCTGGGACAGGCTGTGTTTGGCTGGGACAGGCTGTGGTGGGCCGGGACGGGCCGTGGCGGGCTGGGACGGGTTGTGGAGGACTGGGACGAACTGTGGTGGTCTGTGGTGGACCGTGGTGGGCTGTGATGGGCTGTGGTAAGCTGGGACGGGATGTGGTAAGCTGGGACGGGCTTTCGTGGGCTGGGACGGGTTGTCGTGGGCTGGGACGGGCTGGGACGGGCCGTGGTGAGCTGGGACGGGCCGTGGTCGGCTGGGACGGGCTGTGGTGGGCTGGGACGGGCTGTGGTGGCCTGGGACGGGCCGTGGTGGGCCGGGACGGGCCGTGGTGGGCCGGGACGGGCCGTGGCGGGCTGGGACAAACTGTGGTGGGCTGGGATGAACTGTGGTGGTCTGTGGTGGGCTGGGACGGGCTGTGGTGATCTGGGACGGGCTGTGGTAGGCTGGGACAAACTGTGGCGGGCTGGGACGGGCCGTGGCGGGCTGGGACGGGCCGTGGCGGGTTGGGACGGGCCGTGGCGGGTTGGGACGGGCCGTGGCGGGCTGGGACGGGTTGTGGTGGGCTGGGACGGGCTGTGGTGGGCTGGGACGGGCTGTGGTGGGCTGTGGGGGGCTGGGAAGGGCTGTGGTGGGCTGGGACGGGCTAGAACGGCTATGGTGGGCTGGGACGGGCTGTGGTGGGCTTGGATGGGCTGTGCTGTGCTGGAACGGTCTGGGACGAGTTGTGGTGAGTGTGGTGGGCTGGGACGGGCTGGGACGGACTGTGTTTAGCTGGGACGGGTTGTGGTGGGCCGTGGTGGGCTGGGACAGGCTGTGGTGAGCTGAGACGGGCTGTGGTGGGCTGTGTCGGGCTGGGACGAGCTGTGACGGGGTGGGACGGGCTGTGGTGGTCTGCGCTAGGCTGTGGTGTGCTGTAGTGGCCTGTGATGGGCTGGGTGGGGCTGTGGTGGGCTGGGACTTGCTGTGGTGGTCTGGGACGGGCTGTGGTGGGCTGGGACGGGCTGTGGTGGGCTGGGACGGGCTGTGGTGGGCTGGGTCGGGCTGTGGCAGGCTGGGATGGGCTTTGGCGGGCTGGGACAGTCTGTGGCGGGCTGTGGCGGGCCGTCGTTGGCCGTGGTGGGCCGTAGTGGGCCGTGGTGAGCCGTGGTGGGCTGTGGTAGGCTGGGACGGGCTGTGGTGACCTGGGACGGGCTGTGGTGGGCTGTGGAGGGCTGGGACGGGCTGTGGAGGGCTGGGACGGGCTGTGGTGGGCTCGACGGGCTGTGGTTGGCTGGGACCGTCTGTTTTGGGCTGGGATGGCCTGCGGTGGCCTGTGGTGGGCTGTGGTGGGCTGTGGTGGGCTGGGACGGGCTGTGGTGAGTTGGGACGGGTTGGGACGGGCAGTGGTGGGCTGGGACGGGCTGTGGTGGGCTGTGAGAGGCTGTGGTGGGCTGGGACGGTCTGTGGTGGGCTGTGGTGTGCTGGGACGGGCTGTGGTGGGCTGTGATGGGCTGTGGTGGGCTGTGGTGTGCTGGGATGGGCTGTGGTGGGCCGGGACGGGCCGTGGTGGGCTGTGGTGTGCAATGTTTATCTGGGACAAGCTGTGGTGGGCCATGGCGGGCCGTTGTGGGCTGGGACGGGCCGTGGTTTGCCGTGGTGGGCTGAAACAGGCTGTGGTGACCTGTGGTGAGCTGTGGTGATCGGTGGTGGGCTGTGGTGACCGGTGGTGGGCTTTGGTGACCTGTGGTGGGCTGTGGTGGGCTGGGACGGGTTGCGGTGGGCTGGGACGGGTTGCGGTGGGCTAGGACGGGCTGCGGTGGGCTGGGACGGGCTGCGGTGGGCTGGGATAAGCTGTGTTGGGCTGCGACGGGCTGTGGTAGGCTGGGATGAGCTGTGGAGGGTTGGGACGGGCTGTGGAGGGTTGTGGAGGGCTGTGCTGGGCTTGGACAGGCTGTGGTGGGCTGAGATTGGCTGTGGTGGTCCGTGGTGGGCTGGGACGGGCCATGCTGGGCTAGGACGGGCTGTGGTGAACTGTGGTGGGCTGTGATGGGCCGTGGTGGGCTGGGACGGGCCGTGGTGGGCTGGGACAGGCTGTGGTGGGCTGTGGTGGACTGGGAAGGGCCGTGGTGGGCCGTGGTGTGCTCTGGTGGGCCATGGTGGACCGTGGTTGGCCGTGGTGGGCCGGGACAGGCCGTGGTTAGCCGTGGTGGGCTGAAACAGGCTGGGACAGGCTCTGGTGGGCTGGGACGGGCTCTGGTGGGCTGGGACGGGCTGTGGTGGGCTGTGGTGGGCTGTGGTGGGCTGTGGTGGGCTGGGACGGGCTGTGGTCGTCTGGGACGGGCCGTGGTGGGCTGAGACGGGCCGTGGTGGGCTGGGACGGGCTGGTACTTGCTGTGGTGGGCTGTTACGGGCTGTGGTGTGCTGTGAGAGGCTGTGGTGGGCTGGGACGAGCTGGGACGGGCTGTGGTGGGCTGGGACGGGCTGTGGTGGGCTGGGACGGGCTGTGGTGGGCCGTAGTGGGCTGTGGTGGGCTGGGACGGGCTGTAGTGGTCTGTGACAAGCTCTTGTGGGCTGTGGTGGGCTGGGACGAGCTGTGGTGGGCTCTGGTGGGCTCTGGTGGGCTGGGACGGGCTGTGGTGGGCTGGGACGGGCTGTGGTGGGCTGGGACGGGCTGGGACGGGCCGTGGTGGGCTGGGACGGGCCGTGGTGGGCTGGGACGGGCCGTGGTGGGCTGGGACGGGTTGGGATAGGCTGCGGTGGGCCGTGGTGTGCTGTGGTGGGCCGTGGTGGGCTGGAATAGGCTGTGGTGAGCTGAGACGGGCTCTGGAGGTCTGTGGTGGGCTAGGACGGCTTGTGGTGGGCTGGGACGGGCTGTGGTGGGCTGTGGTGGGTTTCGTGGGCCGTGGTGGGCTGGGACGGGCTGTGGTGGGCTGGGACGGGCTGCGGTGGGTTGTGGAGAGCTGGGACGGGCTGTGACGGGCTGTGGTGGGCTGCGACGGGCTCTGGGGGTCTGGGACAAGCTTGGACGAGCTGGGACAGGCTGGGACAGGCTGTTGTGGGCTGTGGTGGGCTGGGAGGAGCTGGGACGGGCTGTGGTGGGCTGGGACGGTCTGTGGTGGGCTGTGGTAAGATGAGACGGGCCGTGGTGGGGTGGGACGGGCTGGTACTTGCTGTGGTGGGCTGTTACGGGCTGTGGTGGGCTGTGGTGGGCTGTGGTGGTCTGGGACGAGCTGGGACAGGCTGTTGTGGGCTGGGACGGGCTGTGGTGGGCTGGGGCGGGCTGTGGTGGGCTGGGACGGGCTGTGGTGGGCTCGGACGGGCTGTGGTGGGCCGTAGTGGGCTGTGGTGGGCTGTGGAGGGCTGTGGTGGTCTCTGACAAGCTCTTGTGGGCTGTGGTGGGCTGGGACGAGCTGTGGTGGGCTCTGGTGGGCTCTGGTGGGCTGGGACGGGCTGTCGTGGGCTGGGACGGGCTGTCGTGGGCTGGGACGGGCTGGGACGGGCCGTGGTGGGCTGGGACGGGTTGGGATAGGCTGCGGTGGGCCGTGGTGTGCTGTGGTGGGCCGTGGTGGGCTGGGATAGGCTCTGGTGAGCTGAGACGGGCTCTGGAGGTCTGTGGTGGGCTGGGACACGCTGTGGTGGGTAGGGACGGGTTGTGGTGGGCTGTGGTGGGCTTTCGTGGGCCGTGGTGGGCTGGGACGGGCTGTGGTGGGCTGTGGTGGGCTGCGACGGGCTCTGGGGGTCTGGGACAGGCTTGGACGAGCTGGGACAGGCTGGGACAGGCTGTGGTGGGCTGAGACGGGCTGGGAGGGGCTGGGACGGGCTGTGGTGGGCTGGGACGGTCTGTGGTGGGCTGTGGTAAGCTGGGACGGGCTGTGGTGGGCTGTGATGGACTGTGGTGGGCTGTGGTGTGCTGGGACGGGCTGTGGTGGGCCGGGACGGGCCGTGGTTTGCCGTGGTGGGCTGAAACAGGCTGTGGTGACCTGTGGTGGGCTGTGGTGACCGGTGGTGGGCTGTGGTGACCTGTGGTGGGCTGTGGTGGGCTGGGACGGGTTGCGGTGGGCTGGGACGGGTTGCGGTGGGCTGGGATAAGCTGTGTTGGGTGCGACGGGCTGTGGTAGGCTGGGATGAGCTGTGGAGGGTTGGGACGGGCTGTGGAGGGTTGTGGAGGGCTGTGCTGGGCTTGGACAGGCTGTGGTGGGCTGAGATGGGCCGTGGTGGTCCGTGGTGGGCTGGGACGGGCCGTGCTGGGCTAGGACGGGCTGTGGTGAACTGTGGTGGGCTGTGATGGGCCGTGGTGGGCTGGGACGGGCCGTGGTAGGCTGGGGTGGGCCGTGGTGGGCTGGGACGGGCCGTGGTGGGCTGGGACAGGCCGTGGTGGGCTGTGGTGGACTGGGAAGGGCCGTGGTGGGCCGTGGTGTGCTCTGGTGGGCCATGGTGGACCGTGGTGGGCCGGGACAGGCCGTGGTTAGCAGTGCTGTGCTGAAACAGGCTGGGACAGGCTCTGGTGGGCTGGGACGGGCTGTGGTGGGCTGGGACGGGCCGTGGTGGGCTGGGACGGGCTGTGGTGGGCTGTGGTGGGCTGGGACGGGCTGTGGTCGTCTGGGACGGGTTGTGGTGAGCTGAGACGGGCCGTGGTGGGCTGAGACGGGCCGTGGTGGGCTGGGACGGGCTGGTACTTGCTGTGGTGGGCTGTTACGGGCTGTGGTGTGCTGTGAGAGGCTGTGGTGGTCTGAGACGAGCTGGGACGGGCTGTGGTGGGCTGGGACGGGCTGTGGTGGGCTGGGACGGGCCGTGGTAGGCTGGGACGGGCCGTGGTGGGCTGCGACGGGCCGTGGTGGGCTGGGACGGGCCGTGGTGGGCTGGGACGGGCCGTGGTGGGCTGGGACAGGTTGGGATAGGCTGCGGTGGGCCGTGGTGGGCTGGGATAGGCTGTGGTGAGCTGACACGGGCTCTGGAGGTCTGTGGTGGGCTAGGACGGCTTGTGGTGGGCTGGGACGGGCTGTGGTGGGCTTTCGTGGGCCGTGGTGGGCTGGGACGGGCTGTGGTGGGCTGGGACGGGCTGCGGTGGGTTGTGGAGAGCTGGGACGGGCTGTGACAGGCTGTGGTGGGCTGCGACGGGCTCTGGGGGTCTGGGACAGGCTTGGACGAGCTGGGACAGGCTGGGACAGGCTGTGGTGGGCTGAGACGGGCTGGGAGGGGCTGGGACGGGCTGTGGTGGGCTGGGACAGGCTGTGGTGGGCTGTGGTGGGCTGCGGTGGGCTGTGGTGTGCTGGGACGGGCTGTGGTGGGCTGGGACGGGCTGTGGTGGGCTGGGAAGGGCCGTGGTGGGCTGAGGTGGGCCATGGTGGGCTGCGACGGACCGTGGTTGGCCGGGACCGACCGCTGTGGGCTGTGGTGGGCCACGACGGGCTGTGGTGGGCCGCTATGAGCCGTGGTGGGCTTGTTCGGGCCGTGCTGGGCTTGTTCGGGCCGTGCTGGGCTTGTTCGGGCCGTGGTGGGCTGTTTCGGGCCGTGGTGGGCTGGGACGGGCCGTGGTGGGCTGGGACGGGCCGTTGTGGGCTGAGACGGGCCGTGGTGGGCTGTTTCGGGCCGTGGTGGGCTGTTTCGGGCCGTGGTGGGATGGGACGGGCCGTGGTTTGCCGTGGTGGGCTGAAACAGGCTGTGGTGACCTGTGGTGACCGGTGGTGGGCTGTGGTGACCTGTGGTGGGCTGTGGTGTGCTGGGACGGGTTGCGGTGGGCTGGGACGGGTTGCGGTGGGCTAGGACGGGCTGCGGTGGGCTGGGACGGGCTGCGGTGGGCTAGGATAAGCTGTGTTGGGCTGCGACGGGCTGTGGTAGGCTGGGATGAGCTGTGGAGGGTTGGGACGGGCTGTGGAGGGTTGTGGAGGGCTGTGCTGGGCTTGGACAGGCTGTGGTGGGCTGAGATTGGCTGTGGTGGTCCGTGGTGGGCTGGGACGGGCTGTGCTGGGCTAGGACGGGCTGTGGTGAACTGTGGTGGGCTGTGATGTGCCGTGGTGGGCTGGGACGGGCCGTGGTGGGCTGGGACGGGCTGCGGTGGGCTGGGACGGGCTGCGGTGGGCTGGGATAAGCTGTGTTGGGCTGCGACGGGCTGTGGTAGGCTGGGATGAGCTGTGGAGGGTTGGGACGGGCTGTGGAGGGTTGTGGAGGGCTGTGCTGGGCTTGGACAGGCTGTGGTGGGCCTGAGATTGGCTGTGGTGTTCCGTGGTGGGCTGGGATGGGCCGTGCTGGGCTAGGATGGGCTGTGGTGAACTGTGGTGGGCTGGGGCGGGCCGTGGTGGGCTGGGACGGGCCGTGGTGGGCTGGGGTGGGCCATGGTGGGCTGGGACGGGCCGTGGTGGGCTGGGACAGGCTGTGGTGGGCTGTGGTGGACTGGGAAGGGCCGTGGTGGGCCGTGGTGTGCTCGGGTGGGCCATGGTGGACCGTGGTTGGCCGTGGTGGGCCGGGACAGGCCGTGGTTAGCCGTGGTGGGCTGAAACAGGCTGGGACAGGCTCTGGTGGGCTGGGACGGGCTCTGGTGGGCTGGGACGGGCTTTGGTGGGCTGGGACGGGCTGTGGTCGTCTGGGACGGGTTGTGGTGAGCTGAGACAAGCCGTGGTGGGCTGGGACGGGCTGGTACTTGCTGTGGTGGGCTGTTACGGGCTGTGGTGTGCTGTGAGAGGCTGTAGTGGTCTGGGACGAGCTGGGACGGGCTGTGGTGGGCTGGGACGGGCTGTGGTGGGCTCGGACGGGCTGTGGTGGGCCGTAGTGGGCTGTGGTGGGCTGGGACGGGCTGTAGTGGTCTGTGACAAGCTCTTGTGGGCTGTGGTGGGCTGGGACGAGCTGTGGTGGGCTCTGGTGGGCTCTGGTGGGCTGGGACGGGCTGTCGTGGGCTGGGACGGGCTGGGACGGGCCGTGGTGGGCTGGGACGGGCCGTGGTGGGCTGGGACGGGTTGGGATAGGCTGCGGTGGGCCGTGGTGTGCTGTGGTGGGCCGTGGTGGGCTGTGTGGGCTCTGGTCAGCTGAGACGGGCTCTGGAGGTCTGTGGTGGGCTAGGACGGGCTGTGGTGGGCTGGGACGGGCTGTGGTGGGCTGTGGTGGGCTTTCGTGGGCCGTGGTGGGCTGGGACGGGCTGTGGTGGGTTGTGGAGAGCTGGGACGGGCTGTGACGGGCTGTGGTGGGCTGCGACGGGCTCTGGGGGTCTGGGACAGGCTTGGACGAGCTGGGACAGCCTGGGAACGGCTGTGGTGGGCTGACACGGGCTGGGAGGGGCTGGGACGGGCTGTGGTGGGCTGGGACGGTCTGTGGTGGGCTGTGGTAAGCTGGGACGGGCTGTGGTGGGCTGACACGGGCTGGGAGGGGCTGGGACGGGCTGTGGTGGGCCGGGACGGGCTGTGGTGGGCTGTGGTGGGCTGGGACGAGTTGTAGTGGGCCGGGACGGGCTGTGGTGGGCTGTGGTAAGCTGGGACGGGCTGTGGTGTGCTGGGATTTTCTGTGGGGGGCTGGGAGGGGCTGTGGTGGGCTGGGACGGGCTGTGGTGGGCTGGGACGGGCTGTGGTGTGCTGGGACAGGCTGGGACGGGCTGGCACGTGCTGGGACGGGCTGTGGTGGGCTGGGACTCGGTGTGGTGGAAAGGGACGGGCTGGGACAGGCTGTGGTGGGCTGGGACGGGCTGGGACGGGCTGTGACGGGCTGGGACGGGCTGTGATGGGCTGTGGTGAGCTGGGACGGGCTGTGGTGGGCTGTGGTGAGCTGGGACCGGCTGTGGTGGGCTGGGACCGGCTGTGGTTGGCGGGGACGGGCTGTGGTGGGCTAGGCCGGGCTGGGACGGGCTGGGACGGGCTATGGTGGGTTGTGGTGAGCTGGGACGGGCTATGGTGGGCTGGGACAAGCTGTGGTGGGCTGGGACGAGCTGGGACGTGCTGTGATGGGCGGTGATGGGCTGGGACAGGCTGTGGTGGGCTGTGGTGGGCTGTGGTGGGCTGTGGTGGGCTGTGGTGGGCTGTGGTCGGCGGGGACGTGCTGTGGTGGGCAGGGACGTGCTGTGGTGGGTTGGGACGGGCTGTGGTGGGCTGTGGTGGGCTGTGGCGGTCTTTGTTGGGCTAGGACGGGCTGGGAAGGATTGGGACGGTCTGGGACGTGCTGTGGTGGGCTGTGGCTGGCTGGGGTGGGCTGGGATGGGCTGCGGTGGGCTGTGGCTGGCTGGGACGGGCTGTGATGTGCTGGGACAAGCTGTGGTGGGCTGGGACGGTCTGTGGTGGTCTGGGATGGGCTGTGGTGGGCTGGGACAGGCCGTGGTGAACTGGGACGGGCCGTGGTGGGCTGCGGTAGTCCGTGGTGGGCTGGGAAGGGCCATGGTGAACTGTGATGGGCTGTGGTGGGCCGTGGTGGCCTGGCACGGGCTGTGGTCAGCCGTGGTGGGCTGGCACGGGCTGTGGTGGGCTGGGACGAGCTGTGGTGGGCTGGGACAGGCTGTGATGTGCTGGGACGGGCTGTGGTGGGCCGTGGTGGGCCGGGACCGGCCGTGGTGGGCTGGGACGGGCTCTGGTGGGCTGTGGTGGGCTGGCAGCGGCTGTAGTTGGCTGGGACAGGCTGTGGTCAGCCGTGGTGGGCTGGGACAGGCCGTGGTGGCTCGGGGCGGGCTCTCGTGAGCCGGGACGGGCTCTGGTGGGCTGTGGTGGGCTGTGGTGGGCTGTACCGGGCTGTTGTGGGCTGTGCCGAGCTGGGACGGGCTAGGACGGGCTGGGACGGGCTGTGCCAGGCTGTGGTGGGCTGTGACGGGCTGTTGTGGGCCGGGACGGGCTGTGGTGGGCCGGGACGGCCTGTGGTGGGCTGGGACGAGTTGTGGTGGGCCGAGACGGGCTTTGGTGGGCTGTGGTGGGTTATGGTGAGCTTAGACGGGCTGTGGTGGGTTGGGACGGTCTGTGGTGGGTTGTGGTGGGCTGGGACGGGCTGTGGTGGGCTGTGACAGGCTGTGGTGGGCTGGGTCGGGCTGTGGCAGGCTGGGATGGGCTTTGGCGGGCTGGGACAGTCTGTGGCGGGCTGTGGCGGGCCGTCGTTGGCCGTGGTGGGCCGTAGTGGGCCGTGGTGAGCCGTGGTGGGCTGTGGTAGGCTGGGACGGGCTGTGGTGACCTGGGACGGGCTGTGGTGGGCTGTGGAGGGCTGGGACGGGCTGTGGAGGGCTGGGACGGGCTGTGGTGGGCTCGACGGGCTGTGGTTGGCTGGGACCGTCTGTTTTGGGCTGGGATGGCCTGCGGTGGCCTGTGGTGGGCTGTGGTGGGCTGTGGTGGGCTGGGATGGCCTGCGGTGAGTTGGGACGGGTTGGGACGGGCAGTGGTGGGCTGGGACGGGCTGTGGTGGGCTGTGAGAGGCTGTGGTGGGCTGGGACGGTCTGTGGTGGGCTGTGGTGTGCTGGGACGGGCTGTGGTGGGCTGTGATGGGCTGTGGTGGGCTGTGGTGTGCTGGGATGGGCTGTGGTGGGCCGGGACGGGCCGTGGTGGGCTGTGGTGTGCAATGTTTATCTGGGACAAGCTGTGGTGGGCCATGGCGGGCCGTTGTGGGCTGGGACGGGCCGTGGTTTGCCGTGGTGGGCTGAAACAGGCTGTGGTGACCTGTGGTGAGCTGTGGTGATCGGTGGTGGGCTGTGGTGACCGGTGGTGGGCTTTGGTGACCTGTGGTGGGGCTGTGGTGGGCTGGGACGGGTTGCGGTGGGCTGGGACGGGTTGCGGTGGGCTAGGACGGGCTGCGGTGGGCTGGGACGGGCTGCGGTGGGCTGGGATAAGCTGTGTTGGGCTGCGACGGGCTGTGGTAGGCTGGGATGAGCTGTGGAGGGTTGGGACGGGCTGTGGAGGGTTGTGGAGGGCTGTGCTGGGCTTGGACAGGCTGTGGTGGGCTGAGATTGGCTGTGGTGGTCCGTGGTGGGCTGGGACGGGCCATGCTGGGCTAGGACGGGCTGTGGTGAACTGTGGTGGGCTGTGATGGGCCGTGGTGGGCTGGGACGGGCCGTGGTGGGCTGGGACAGGCTGTGGTGGGCTGTGGTGGACTGGGAAGGGCCGTGGTGGGCCGTGGTGTGCTCTGGTGGGCCATGGTGGACCGTGGTTGGCCGTGGTGGGCCGGGACAGGCCGTGGTTAGCCGTGGTGGGCTGAAACAGGCTGGGACAGGCTCTGGTGGGCTGGGACGGGCTCTGGTGGGCTGGGACGGGCTGTGGTGGGCTGTGGTGGGCTGTGGTGGGCTGTGGTGGGCTGGGACGGGCTGTGGTCGTCTGGGACGGGCCGTGGTGGGCTGAGACGGGCCGTGGTGGGCTGGGACGGGCTGGTACTTGCTGTGGTGGGCTGTTACGGGCTGTGGTGTGCTGTGAGAGGCTGTGGTGGGCTGGGACGAGCTGGGACGGGCTGTGGTGGGCTGGGACGGGCTGTGGTGGGCTGGGACGGGCTGTGGTGGGCCGTAGTGGGCTGTGGTGGGCTGGGACGGGCTGTAGTGGTCTGTGACAAGCTCTTGTGGGCTGTGGTGGGCTGGGACGAGCTGTGGTGGGCTCTGGTGGGCTCTGGTGGGCTGGGACGGGCTGTGGTGGGCTGGGACGGGCTGTGGTGGGCTGGGACGGGCTGGGACGGGCCGTGGTGGGCTGGGACGGGCCGTGGTGGGCTGGGACGGGCCGTGGTGGGCTGGGACGGGTTGGGATAGGCTGCGGTGGGCCGTGGTGTGCTGTGGTGGGCCGTGGTGGGCTGGAATAGGCTGTGGTGAGCTGAGACGGGCTCTGGAGGTCTGTGGTGGGCTAGGACGGCTTGTGGTGGGCTGGGACGGGCTGTGGTGGGCTGTGGTGGGTTTCGTGGGCCGTGGTGGGCTGGGACGGGCTGTGGTGGGCTGGGACGGGCTGCGGTGGGTTGTGGAGAGCTGGGACGGGCTGTGACGGGCTGTGGTGGGCTGCGACGGGCTCTGGGGGTCTGGGACAAGCTTGGACGAGCTGGGACAGGCTGGGACAGGCTGTTGTGGGCTGTGGTGGGCTGGGAGGAGCTGGGACGGGCTGTGGTGGGCTGGGACGGTCTGTGGTGGGCTGTGGTAAGATGAGACGGGCCGTGGTGGGGTGGGACGGGCTGGTACTTGCTGTGGTGGGCTGTTACGGGCTGTGGTGGGCTGTGGTGGGCTGTGGTGGTCTGGGACGAGCTGGGACAGGCTGTTGTGGGCTGGGACGGGCTGTGGTGGGCTGGGGCGGGCTGTGGTGGGCTGGGACGGGCTGTGGTGGGCTCGGACGGGCTGTGGTGGGCCGTAGTGGGCTGTGGTGGGCTGTGGAGGGCTGTGGTGGTCTCTGACAAGCTCTTGTGGGCTGTGGTGGGCTGGGACGAGCTGTGGTGGGCTCTGGTGGGCTCTGGTGGGCTGGGACGGGCTGTCGTGGGCTGGGACGGGCTGTCGTGGGCTGGGACGGGCTGGGACGGGCCGTGGTGGGCTGGGACGGGTTGGGATAGGCTGCGGTGGGCCGTGGTGTGCTGTGGTGGGCCGTGGTGGGCTGGGATAGGCTCTGGTGAGCTGAGACGGGCTCTGGAGGTCTGTGGTGGGCTGGGACACGCTGTGGTGGGTAGGGACGGGTTGTGGTGGGCTGTGGTGGGCTTTCGTGGGCCGTGGTGGGCTGGGACGGGCTGTGGTGGGCTGTGGTGGGCTGCGACGGGCTCTGGGGGTCTGGGACAGGCTTGGACGAGCTGGGACAGGCTGGGACAGGCTGTGGTGGGCTGAGACGGGCTGGGAGGGGCTGGGACGGGCTGTGGTGGGCTGGGACGGTCTGTGGTGGGCTGTGGTAAGCTGGGACGGGCTGTGGTGGGCTGTGATGGACTGTGGTGGGCTGTGGTGTGCTGGGACGGGCTGTGGTGGGCCGGGACGGGCCGTGGTTTGCCGTGGTGGGCTGAAACAGGCTGTGGTGACCTGTGGTGGGCTGTGGTGACCGGTGGTGGGCTGTGGTGACCTGTGGTGGGCTGTGGTGGGCTGGGACGGGTTGCGGTGGGCTGGGACGGGTTGCGGTGGGCTGGGATAAGCTGTGTTGGGTGCGACGGGCTGTGGTAGGCTGGGATGAGCTGTGGAGGGTTGGGACGGGCTGTGGAGGGTTGTGGAGGGCTGTGCTGGGCTTGGACAGGCTGTGGTGGGCTGAGATGGGCCGTGGTGGTCCGTGGTGGGCTGGGACGGGCCGTGCTGGGCTAGGACGGGCTGTGGTGAACTGTGGTGGGCTGTGATGGGCCGTGGTGGGCTGGGACGGGCCGTGGTAGGCTGGGGTGGGCCGTGGTGGGCTGGGACGGGCCGTGGTGGGCTGGGACAGGCCGTGGTGGGCTGTGGTGGACTGGGAAGGGCCGTGGTGGGCCGTGGTGTGCTCTGGTGGGCCATGGTGGACCGTGGTGGGCCGGGACAGGCCGTGGTTAGCAGTGCTGTGCTGAAACAGGCTGGGACAGGCTCTGGTGGGCTGGGACGGGCTGTGGTGGGCTGGGACGGGCCGTGGTGGGCTGGGACGGGCTGTGGTGGGCTGTGGTGGGCTGGGACGGGCTGTGGTCGTCTGGGACGGGTTGTGGTGAGCTGAGACGGGCCGTGGTGGGCTGAGACGGGCCGTGGTGGGCTGGGACGGGCTGGTACTTGCTGTGGTGGGCTGTTACGGGCTGTGGTGTGCTGTGAGAGGCTGTGGTGGTCTGAGACGAGCTGGGACGGGCTGTGGTGGGCTGGGACGGGCTGTGGTGGGCTGGGACGGGCCGTGGTAGGCTGGGACGGGCCGTGGTGGGCTGCGACGGGCCGTGGTGGGCTGGGACGGGCCGTGGTGGGCTGGGACGGGCCGTGGTGGGCTGGGACAGGTTGGGATAGGCTGCGGTGGGCCGTGGTGGGCTGGGATAGGCTGTGGTGAGCTGACACGGGCTCTGGAGGTCTGTGGTGGGCTAGGACGGCTTGTGGTGGGCTGGGACGGGCTGTGGTGGGCTTTCGTGGGCCGTGGTGGGCTGGGACGGGCTGTGGTGGGCTGGGACGGGCTGCGGTGGGTTGTGGAGAGCTGGGACGGGCTGTGACAGGCTGTGGTGGGCTGCGACGGGCTCTGGGGGTCTGGGACAGGCTTGGACGAGCTGGGACAGGCTGGGACAGGCTGTGGTGGGCTGAGACGGGCTGGGAGGGGCTGGGACGGGCTGTGGTGGGCTGGGACGGTCTGTGGTGGGCTGTGGTAAGCTGGGACGGGCTGTGGTGGGCTGTGATGGGCTGTGGTGGGCTGTGGTGTGCTGGGACAGGCTGTGGTGGGCCGGGACGGGCCGTGGTGGGCTGTGGTGTGCCGTGATGGGCTGGGACGGGCCGTGGTGGGCTGTGGTGTGCCGTGGTGGGCTGTGGTGTGCCGTGGTGGGCTGTGGTGTGCCGTGGTGGGCTGTGGTGTGCCGTGGTGGGCTGGGACGGGCCGTGGTGGGCTGGGACGGGCCGTGGTGGGCTGTGGTGTGCCGTGATGGGCTGGGACGGGCCGTGGTGGGCTGTGGTGGGACAGGGACGGACTGTGGTGGGCAGGGACGGGCCGTGGTTGGTTGTGGTGGGCTGGGACGGGCTGTGGTGGGCTGGGACGTGCTGTGGTGGGCTGGGATGGGCTGTGGTGGGCTGGGACGGGCTGTGGTGGGCTGGGACCGGCTGCGGTGGGCTGTGGTGGGCTGGGACCGGCTGCGGTGGGCTGTGGTGGGCTGGGACGGGATGCGGTGGGCTGGAATGGGCTGTGCCGTGCTGGAACGGTCTGGGACGAGTTGTGGTGAGTGTGGTGGGCTGGGACGGGCTGGGACAGACTGTGTTTGGCTGGGACGGGCTGTGGTGGGCTGTGTCGGGCTGGTACGAGCTGTGACGGGGTGGGACGGGCTGTGGTGGTCTGCGGTAGGCTGTGGTGTGCTGTAGTGGCCTGTGGTGGGCGGGGACAGGCTGTGGTGGGCGGGGACGGGCCGTAGTGAGCTGTGGAGAGCCGTGGTGAGCTGTGGAGATCCGTTGTGGGCTGGGACGGGCCATGGTGGGCTGGGACGGGCCGTGGTGGGCTGTGGTGTGCCGTGGTGGGCTGTGGTGTGCCGTGGTGGGCTGTGGTGTGCCGTGGTGGGCTGTGGTGTGCCGTGGTGGGCTGGGACGGGCCGTGGTGGGCTGGGACGGGCCGTGGTGGGCTGTGGTGTGCCGTGATGGGCTGGGACGGGCTGTGATAAGCTGTAACCGGCTGTGGTGGGCTGTGTTGGGCTGGGACGGGCTGTGATAAGCTGTAACCGGCTGTGGTGGGCTGTGTTGGGCTGGGACGGGTCGTGGTGGGCTGGGACGGGCCGTGGTGGGCTGGGGCCGGTTGGGACGGGCTGGGACTGGCTTTGGTGGGCTGTGGTGGGCTGGGACGGGCTGGGACGGGCCGTGGCGGGCTGGGACGGGCCGTGGCGGGCTGGGACGGGCCGTGGCGGGCTGGGACGGGCCGTGGTGGGCTGGGACGAGCCGTAGTAGGCCGGGACGGGCCGTGGTGGGTTGTTATGGGCCGTGGTGGGCCGGGACGGGCCGTGGTGGGCCGGGACGAACTGTGGTGGGCCGGGACGAACTTGGTGGTCTGTGGCGGGCTGGGACGGGCTGTGGCGAGCTGGGACGGGACATGGTGGGCTGGGACGGGCCGTGGTGGGCTGGGACGGGCCGTGGTGGGCTGGGACGGGCCGTGGCGGGCTGGGAAGGGCCGTGGTGGGCTGGGATGGGCCGTGGAAAGCCGTGGTGGGCCGTGGTAAGCTGTGACGGGCCGTTGTGGGCTGGGATGGACTCTGGTGTGGTGGGACGGGCTGCGGTGGGCTGTGGTGGGCTGGGACGGGCTGCGGTGGGCTGTGGTGGGCTGGGACGGGCTGCGGTGGGCTGTGGTGGGCTGGGACCGGCTGCGGTTGGCTGTGGTGGGTTGTGGTGAGCTGGGACAGGCTGTGGTGGGCTGGAATGGGCTGGGACGGGCTGTGGTGGGTGTGGTGGACTGGGACGCGCTGTAGTGAGCTGAGATGGGCTGTGGTGGGCTGGGATTTGCTGGGACGGCTGGGACGGTCCGTGGTGGGCTGGGACGGGCTGTGGTGGGCTGTGGTGGGCCGTGGTTCGCTGTGGTGGGCCGTGGTGGGCTGGGACGGGCCGTGGTTATCTGTGGTGGGCCGTGGTGGTCTGGTACGGGCTATGGTGGGCTGTGGTGGGTTCTGGTGAGCTTGAGACGGGCTATGGTGGGCTGGGACAGGCTGGGACGAGCTCTGGTGGTCTGGGACAGGCTGTGGTGTGCTCGGACGGGCTGGGACGGGCTGTGGTTGGCCGTGGTGGGCTGGGACGTGCTGGGATGGACTGGGACGGGCTGTGGTGGGCTGGAACGGGCTGTGGTGGGCTGGAACGGGCTGTGGTGGGCTGGAACGGGCTGTGGTGGGGCGTGGTTTGCTGGGACAGGCCGTGGTGAACTGTGGTGGGCTGTGGTGGGCCGGTATGGGAAGGGATGGTCTATGTTGGGCCGTGGTGGGCTGGGACAGGTCATGGTGGGCTGAGACGGCCCGTGGTGAACTGTGGGTGGGCTGTGGTGGCCGTGGTGGGCTGGGACAGGCCGTGGTGGGCTGTGGTGGGCGCGTGGTGGGCTGGGACAGGCTGTGGTGGGCTTTGGTGGGTTCTTGTGAGCTTGAGATGGGCTGGGACGGGCTCTGGTGGTCTGGAACGAGCTGTGATGGGCTGCATGGGCTCTGGTGGGCTGGGACGGGCTCTGGTGGGCTGTGGGTGGGCTGGGACGGGCTGTGGTGGGCTGGGACGGGCTGTGGTGGGCTGGGACGGGCT
The DNA here is from genome assembly GCF_023638135.1 of Falco biarmicus. Classification (NCBI taxonomy): domain Eukaryota; kingdom Metazoa; phylum Chordata; class Aves; order Falconiformes; family Falconidae; genus Falco; species Falco biarmicus. The sequence continues at coordinate 421,050 of NW_026612010.1, read as the reverse complement.
GTGGTGGGCTGGGACGGGCTGTGGTGGGCGGGGACGGGCTGTGGTGGGCTGTGACGGGCTGGGATGGGCTGTGGCAAGCTGGGATGGGCTGTGGTGGACTGGGACGGGCTGTGGTCGACAGGGACGGGCGGGGACGGGCTGTGGTGGGCTGGGACGGGGCTGTGGTGTGCTGGGACGGGCTGGTGGTGAGCTTTGGTGGGCCGTGGTTCGCTGTGGTCGGCCGTGGGTGGGCTGGGACGGGCCATGGTGGGCTGTGGTGGGCCGTGGTGGTCTGGGACAGGCTGTGGTTGGCTGTGGTGGGTTCTGGTGAGCTTGAGACGGGCTGTGGTGGGCTGGGACGGGCTGGGATGGGCTCTGGTGGTCTGGAACAGGCTGGACGGGCTGTGGTGGGCTGGGATAAGCTGGCACGGGCTGTGGTGGGCTGGCACGGGCTGTGGTGGGCTGGGACGGGCTGTGGTGGGCTGGGACGGGCTGGGACGGGCTGGGACGGGCTGGGACGGGCTGTGGTGGGCTGGGACGGGCTGGGACGTGCTGTGGTGTGCTCGGACGGGCTGTGGTGTGCTGGGACGGGCTGTGGTGGGCTGTGGGTGGTCTGGGACGGGCCATGGTGGGCTGTGGTGGGTTCTGCTGAGCTTGAGACGGGCTGTGGTGGGCTGGGACGGGCTGAGACGAGTTCTGGTTGTCTGGAACGAGCTGGGACGGGCCGTGGTGGGCTGGGACGGGCCGTGGTGGGCGGGGACGGGCTGTGGTGGGCTGGGACGGGATGTGGTGGTCTGGAATGGTCTGTGGTGGGCTGGGACGGGCTGTGGTGGGCTGGGACGGGCTGCGGCAGGCTGCGACGGGCTGAGACGGGCTATGCTGGTCTGTGGTGGGCTGTGGTGGGCGGGGACGGGCTGTGGTGGGCGGGGGACGGGGGCTGTGGTGGGCGGGGACGGGCTGTGGTGGGCTGGGACGGGGCTGTGGTGGGCTAGGGACGGGCTGTGGTGTGCTGGGACGGGCTGTGGTGGGCTTGGACGGGCTGTGGTGGTCTGGAACAGGCTGTGATGGGTTGGGACAGGCTGGGACATGCTGGGACGGTGTGTGGTGGGACTGGGATGGTCTGTGGTGGGGCGTGGTGGGCTGGGACGGGCCGTGGTGAACCGTGGTGGGCTGTGGGTGGGCCGTGGTGGGCCGTTTTGAGCCGGTATGGGAAGGGATGGGCTGTGGTGGGCCGTGGTGGGCTGGGACAGTCATGGTGGTCTGAGATGGCCCGTGGTGAACTGTGGTGGGCTGTGGTGGGCTGGTATGGGCCGTGGTGAGCTTTGGTGGGCCGTGGTTCGCTGTGGGTCGGCCATGGTGGGCTGGGACGGGCCATGGTGGGCTGTGGTGGGCCGTGGTGGTCTGGGACAGGCTGTGGTGGGCTGTGGTGGGTTCTGGTGAGCTTGAGACGGGCTGCGGTGGGCTGGGACGGGCTGGGATGGGCTCTGGTGGTCTGGAACAGGCTGGGACGGTCTGTGGTGGGCTGGGATGGGCTGCACGGGCTGTGGTGGGCTGGCACGGGCTGTGGTGGGCTGGGACGGGCTGGGACGGGCTGTGGTGGGCTGGGACGGGCTGTGGTGGGCTGGGACGGGCTGGGGACTGTGCTGTGGTGTGCTCGGACGGGCTGTGGGTGTGCTGGGACGGGCTGTGGTGGGCTGTGGTGGTCTGGGACGGGCCATGGTGGGCTGTGGTGGGTTCTGCTGAGCTTGAGACGGGCTGTGGTGGGCTGGGACGGGCTGAGACGAGTTCTGGTTGTCTGGAGCGAGCTGGGACGGGGCTGTGATGGGCTGGGACGGGCCGTGGTGGGCGGGGGACGGGCTGTGGTGGGCTGGGACGGGATGTGGGTCTGGAATGGTCTGTGGTGGGCTGGGACGGGCTGTGGTGGGCTGGGACGGGCTGCGGCAGGCTGCGACGGGCTGAGACGGGCTATGCTGGTCTGTGGGTGGGCTGTGGTGGGGCGGGGACGGGCTGTGGTGGGCGGGGGACGGGCTGTGGTGGGCTGGGACGGGCTGTTGGTGGGCTGGGACGGGCTGTGGTGGTCTGGAACAGGCTGTGGTGGGTTTGGGACAGGCTGGGACATGCTGGGGACGGTGTGTGGTGGACTGGGATGGTCTGTGGTGGGGCGTGGTGGGCTGGGACGGGCCGTGGTGGGCTGTGGTGGGCCGTGGTGGGCCCGTTTTGAGCCGGTATGGGAAGGGATGGGCTGTGGTGGGCCGTGGTGGGCTGGGACAGGTCATGGTGGTCTGAGATGGCCCGTGGTGAACTGTGGTGGTGGGCTGGTATGGGCCGTGGTGAGCTTTGGTGGGCCGTGGTTCGCTGTGGTCGGCCATGGTGGGCTGGGACGGGCCATGGTGGGCTGTGGTGGGCCGTGGTGGTCTGGGACAGGCTGTGGTGGGCTGTGGTGGGTTCTGGTGAGCTTGAGACGGGCTGTGGTGGGCTGGGACGGGCTGGGATGGGCTCTGGTGGTCTGGAACAGGCTGGGACGGGCTGTGGTGGGCTGGGATGGGCTGGCACGGGCTGTGGTGGGCTGGCACGGGCTGTGGTGGGCTGGGACGGGCTGGGACGGGCTGTGGTGGGCTGGGACGGGCTGTGGTGGGCTGGGACGGGCTGGGACGTGCTGTGGTGTGCTCGTACGGGCTGTGGTGTGCTGGGACGGGCTGTGGTGGGCTGTGGTGGTCTGGGACGGGCCATGGTGGGCTGTGGTGGGTTCTGCTGAGCTTGAGACGGGCTGTGGTGGGCTGGGACGGGCTGAGACGAGTTCTGGTTGTCTGGAACGAGCTGGGACGGGCTGTGATGGGCTGGGACGGGCCGTGGTGGGCGGGGACGGGCTGTGGTGGGCTGGGACGGGATGTGGTGGTCTGGAATGGTCTGTGGTGGGCTGGGACGGGCTGTGGTGGGCTGGGACGGGCTGCGGCAGGCTGCGACGGGCTGAGACGGGCTATGCTGGTCTGTGGTGGGCTGTGGTGGGCGGGGACGGGCTGTGGTGGGCGGGGACGGGCTGTGGTGGGCTAGGGACGGGCTGTGGTGTGCTGGGACGGGCTGTGGTGGGCTGGGACGGGCTGTGGTGGTCTGGAACAGGCTGTGGTGGGTTGGGACAGGCTGGGACATGCTGGGACGGTGTGTGGTGGACTGAGATGGTCTGTGGTGGGGCGTGGTGGGCTGGGACGGGCCGTGGTGAACCGTGGTGGGCTGTGGTGGGCCGTGGTGGGCCGTTTTGAGCCGGTATGGGAAGGGATGGGCTGTGGTGGGCCGTGGTGGGCTGGGACAGGTCATGGTGGTCTGAGATGGCCCGTGGTGAACTGTGGTGGGCTGTGGTGGGCTGGTATGGGCCGTGGTGGGCTGTTTTGAGCCGGTATGGGAAGGGATGGGCTGTGGTGGGCCATGGTGGGCTGGGACAGGTCATGGTGGTCTGAGATGGCCCGTGGTGGGCTGTGGTGGGCCGTGGTGGGCTGGGACGGGCTGGGATGGGCTCTGGTGGTCTGGAACAGGCTGGGACGGGCTGTGGTGGGCTGGGATGGGCTGGCACCGGCTGTGGTGGGCTGGCACGGGCTGTGGTGGGCTGGCACGGGCTGTGGTGGGCTGGGACGGGCTGTGGTGGGCTGGGACGGGCTGGGACGGGCTGGGACGGGCTGTGGTGTGCTGGGACGGGCTGGGACGTGCTGGGACGGGCTGTGGTGGGCTGTGGTGGTCTGGGACGGGCCATGGTGGGCTGTGGTGGGTTCTGCTGAGCTTGAGACGGGCTGTGGTGGGCTGGGACGGGCTGAGACGAGTTCTGGTTGTCTGGAACGAGCTGGGACGGGCTGTGATGGGCTGGGACGGGCCGTGGTGGGCGGGGACGGGCTGTGGTGGGCTGGGACGGGATGTGGTGGTCTGGAATGGTCTGTGGTGGGCTGGGACGGGCTGTGGTGGGCTGGGACGGGCTGCGGCAGGCTGCGACGGGCTGAGACGGGCTATGCTGGTCTGTGGTGGGCTGTGGTGGGCGGGGACGGGCTGTGGTGGGCTAGGGACGGGCTGTGGTGTGCTGGGACGGGCTGTGGTGGGCTGGGACGGGCTGTGGTGGTCTGGAACAGGCTGTGGTGGGTTGGGACAGGCTGGGACATGCTGGGACGGTGTGTGGTGGACTGAGATGGTCTGTGGTGGGGCGTGGTGGGCTGGGACGGGCCGTGGTGAACCGTGGTGGGCTGTGGTGGGCCGTGGTGGGCCGTTTTGAGCCGGTATGGGAAGGGATGGGCTGTGGTGGGCCGTGGTGGGCTGGGACAGGTCATGGTGGTCTGAGATGGCCCGTGGTGAACTGTGGTGGGCTGTGGTGGGCTGGTATGGGCCGTGGTGAGCTTTGGTGGGCCGTGGTTCGCTGTGGTCGGCCATGGTGGGCTGGGACGGGCCATGGTGGGCTGTGGTGGGCCGTGGTGGTCTGGGACAGGCTATGGTGGGCTGTGGTGGGTTCTGGTGAGCTTGAGACGGGCTGTGGTGGGCTGGGACGGGCTGGGATGGGCTCTGGTGGTCTGGAACAGGCTGGGACAGTCTGTGGTGGGCTGGGATGGGCTGGCACGGGCTGTGGTGGGCTGGCACGGGCTGTAGTGGGCTGGCACGGGCTGTGGTGGGCTGGGACGGGCTGTGGTGGGCTGGGACGGGCTGTGGTGGGCTGGGACGGGCTGTGGTGGGCTGGGACGGGCTGGGACGTGCTGTGGTGTGCTCGGACGGGCTGTGGTGTGCTGGGACGGGCTGTGGTGGGCTGTGGTGGTCTGGGACGGGCCATGGTGGGCTGTGGTGGGTTCTGCTGAGCTTGAGACGGGCTGTGGTGGGCTGGGACGGGCTGAGACGAGTTCTGGTTGTCTGGAACGAGCTGGGACGGGCTGTGATGGGCTGGGACGGGCCGTGGTGGGCGGGGACGGGCTGTGGTGGGCTGGGACGGGATGTGGTGGTCTGGAATGGTCTGTGGCGGGCTGGGACGGGCTGTGGTGGGCTGGGACGGGCTGCGGCAGGCTGCGACGGGCTGAGACGGGCTATGCTGGTCTGTGGTGGGCTGTGGTGGGCTGGGACGGGCTGTGGTGGGCTAGGGACGGGCTGTGGTGTGCTGGGACGGGCTGTGGTGGGCTGGGACGGGCTGTGGTGGTCTGGAACAGGCTGTGGTGGGTTGGGACAGGCTGGGACATGCTGGGACGGTGTGTGGTGGACTGGGATGGTCTGTGGTGGGGCGTGGTGGGCTGGGACGGGCCGTGGTGAACCGTGGTGGGCTGTGGTGGGCCGTGGTGGGCCGTTTTGAGCCGGTATGGGAAGGGATGGGCTGTGGTGGGCCGTGGTGGGCTGGGACAGGTCATGGTGGTCTGAGATGGCCCGTGGTGAACTGTGGTGGGCTGGTATGGGCCGTGGTGGGCTGTTTTGAGCCGGTATGGGAAGGGATGGGCTGTGGTGGGCCGTGGTGGGCTGGGACAGGTCATGGTGATCTGAGATGGCCCGTGGTGGGCTGTGGTGGGCCGTGGTGGGCTGGGACGGGCTGGGATGGGCTCTGGTGGTCTGGAACAGGCTGGGACGGGCTGTGGTGGGCTGGGATGGGCTGGCACGGGCTGTGGTGGGCTGGCACGGGCTGTGGTGGGCTGGCACGGGCTGTGGTGGGCTGGGACGGGCTGTGGTGGGCTGGGACGGGCTGGGACGGGCTGGGACGGGCTGTGGTGTGCTGGGACGGGCTGGGACGTGCTGTGGTGTGCTCGGACGGGCTGTGGTGTGCTGGGACGGGCTGTGGTGGGCTGTGGTGGTCTGGGACGGGCCATGGTGGACTGTGGTGGGTTCTGCTGAGCTTGAGACGGGCTGTGGTGGGCTGGGACGGGCTGAGACGAGTTCTGGTTGTCTGGAACGAGCTGGGACGGGCTGTGATGGGCTGGGACGGGCCGTGGTGGGCGGGGACGGGCTGTGGTGGGCTGGGACGGGATGTGGTGGTCTGGAATGGTCTGTGGTGGGCTGGGACGGGCTGTGGTGGGCTGGGACGGGCTGCGGCAGGCTGCGACGGGCTGAGACGGGCTATGCTGGTCTGTGGTGGGCTGTGGTGGGCGGGGACGGGCTGTGGTGGGCTGGGACGGGCTGTGGTGGGCTAGGGACGGGCTGTGGTGTGCTGGGACGGGCTGTGGTGGGCTGGGACGGGCTGTGGTGGTCTGGAACAGGCTGTGGTGGGTTGGGACAGGCTGGGACATGCTGGGACGGTGTGTGGTGGACTGGGATGGTCTGTGGTGAACCGTGGTGGGCTGTGGTGGGCCGTGGTGGGCCGTTTTGAGCCGGTATGGGAAGGGATGGGCTGTGGTGGGCCGTGGTGGGCTGGGACAGGTCATGGTGGTCTGAGATGGCCCGTGGTGAACTGTGGTGGGCTGTGGTGGGCTGGTATGGGCCGTGGTGAGCTTTGGTGGGCCGTGGTTCGCTGTGGTCGGCCATGGTGGGCTGGGACGGGCCATGGTGGGCTGTGGTTGGCCATGGTGGTCTGGGACAGGCTGTGGTGGGCTGTGGTGGGTTCTGGTGAGCTTGAGACGGGCTGTGGTGGGCTGGGACGGGCTGGGATGGGCTCTGGTGGTCTGGAACAGGCTGGGACGGTCTGTGGTGGGCTGGGATGGGCTGGCACGGGCTGTGGTGGGCTGGCACGGGCTGTAGTGGGCTGGCACGGGCTGTGGTGGGCTGGGACGGGCTGTGGTGGGCTGGGACGGGCTGTGGTGGGCTGGGACGGGCTGGGACGGGCTGGGACGGGCTGTGGTGGGCTGGGACGGGCTGTGGTGGGCTGGGACGGGCTGGGACGTGCTGTGGTGTGCTCGGACGGGCTGTGGTGTGCTGGGACGGGCTGTGGTGGGCTGTGGTGGTCTGGGACGGGCCATGGTGGGCTGTGGTGGGTTCTGCTGAGCTTGAGACGGGCTGTGGTGGGCTGGGACGGGCTGAGACGAGTTCTGGTTGTCTGGAACGAGCTGGGACGGGCTGTGATGGGCTGGGACGGGCCGTGGTGGGCGGGGACGGGCTGTGGTGGGCTGGGACGGGATGTGGTGGTCTGGAATGGTCTGTGGTGGGCTGGGACGGGCTGTGGTGGGCTGGGACGGGCTGCGGCAGGCTGCGACGGGCTGAGACGGGCTATGCTGGTCTGTGGTGGGCTGTGGTGGGCGGGGACGGGCTGTGGTGGGCGGGGACGGGCTGTGGTGGGCTAGGGACGGGCTGTGGTGGGCTAGGGACGGGCTGTGGTGTGCTGGGACGGGCTGTGGTGGGCTGGGACGGGCTGTGGTGGTCTGGAACAGGCTGTGGTGGGTTGGGACAGGCTGGGACATGCTGGGACGGTGTGTGGTGGACTGGGATGGTCTGTGGTGGGGCGTGGTGGGCTGGGACGGGCCGTGGTGAACCGTGGTGGGCTGTGGTGGGCCGTGGTGGGCCGTTTTGAGCCGGTATGGGAAGGGATGGGCTGTGGTGGGCCGTGGTGGGCTGGGACAGGTCATGGTGGTCTGAGATGGCCCGTGGTGAACTGTGGTGGGCCGTGGTGGGCTGGTATGGGCCGTGGTGGGCTGTTTTGAGCCGGTATGGGAAGGGATGGGCTGTGGTGGGCCGTGGTGGGCTGGGACAGGTCATGGTGGTCTGAGATGGCCCGTGGTGGGCTGTGGTGGGCCGTGGTGGGCTGGGACGGGCTGGGATGGGCTCTGGTGGTCTGGAACAGGCTGGGACGGGCTGTGGTGGGCTGGGATGGGCTGGCACGGGCTGTGGTGGGCTGGCACGGGCTGTGGTGGGCTGGCACGGTCTGTGGTGGGCTGGGACGGGCTGTGGTGGGCTGGGACGGGCTGGGACGGGCTGTGGTGTGCTGGGACGGGCTGGGACGTGCTGTGGTGTGCTCGGACGGGCTGTGGTGTGCTGGGACGGGCTGTGGTGGGCTGTGGTGGTCTGGGACGGGCCATGGTGGGCTGTGGTGGGTTCTGCTGAGCTTGAGACGGGCTGTGGTGGGCTGGGACGGGCTGAGACGAGTTCTGGTTGTCTGGAACGAGCTGGGACGGGCTGTGATGGGCTGGGACGGGCCGTGGTGGGCGGGGACGGGCTGTGGTGGGCTGGGACGGGATGTGGTGGTCTGGAATGGTCTGTGGTGGGCTGGGACGGGCTGTGGTGGGCTGGGACGGGCTGCGGCAGGCTGCGACGGGCTGAGACGGGCTATGCTGGTCTGTGGTGGGCTGTGGTGGGCGGGGACGGGCTGTGGTGTGCTGGGACGGGCTGTGGTGGGCTGGGACGGGCTGTGGTGGTCTGGAACAGGCTGTGGTGGGTTGGGACAGGCTGGGACATGCTGGGACGGTGTGTGGTGGACTGGGATGGTCTGTGGTGGGGCGTGGTGGGCTGGGACGGGCCGTGGTGAACCGTGGTGGGCTGTGGTGGGCCGTGGTGGGCCGTTTTGAGCCGGTATGGGAAGGGATGGGCTGTGGTGGGCCGTGGTGGGCTGGGACAGGTCATGGTGGTCTGAGATGGCCCGTGGTGAACTGTGGTGGGCTGTGGTGGGCCGTGGTGGGCTGGTATGGGCCGTGGTGGGCTGTTTTGAGCCGGTATGGGAAGGGATGGGCTGTGGTGGGCCGTGGTGGGCTGGGACAGGTCTTGGTGGTCTGAGATGGCCCGTGGTGAACTGTGGTGGGCTGTGGTGGGCCGTGGTGGGCTGGGATGGGCCGTGGTGGGCCGTGGTGGTCTGCGACAGGCTGTGGTGGGCTGTGGTGCGTTCTGGTGAGCTTGAGACGGGCTGTGGTGGGCTAGGACGGGCTCTGGTGGGCTGGGACGGGCTGTGGTGGGCTGGGACGGGCTGTGGTGGGCTGGGACGGGCTGTGGTGGGCTGGGACGGGACGGGATGGGACGGGCTAGGACGGGACGGGACAGGCTGTGACGGGCTGTGCTGGGAAGGGATGGGACGGGTTGTGGTGGGCTGGGACGGGACGGGCTGTGGTTGGCTGGGACAGGCTGGGACGGGCTGTGGTGGTCTGGGACGGGCTGTGGTGGGCTGTGGTGAGCTGGGACAGGCTCTGGTGGGTTGGGACGGGGCGTGGTGGGCTGTGGTGTGCTGGGACGGGCTGTGGTGTGCTGGGACGGGCTGTGGTGTGCTGGGACGGGCTGTGGTGTGCTGGGACGGGCTGTGGTGTTGGGGGACGGGCTGGGATGGGCTGTGGTGGGCGGGGACGGGCTGTGGTGGGCTGGGACAGGCTGTGGTGGGGCGTGGTGGGCTGGGACGGGCCGTGGTGGGCTGTGGTGGGCCGTCGTGGGCGGTTTTGGGCCGGTATGGGAAGGGATGGTCTGTGTTGGGCCGTGGTGGGCTGGGACAGGTCATGGTGGGCTGAGACGGCCCGTGGTGAACTGTGGTAGGCTGTGGTGGGCCGTGGTTGGCTGGGACGGGCCGTGGTGGGCTGTGGTGGGCCGTGGTGGTCTGGGACAGGCTGTGGTGGGCTTTGGTGGGTTCTTGTGAGCTTGAGATGGGTTGTGGTGGGCTGGGACGGGCTGGGACGGGCTGTGGTGGGTTGGGACGGGCTGGGACGGGCTGTGGTGTGCTGGGACGGGCTGTGGTGGGCTGGGACTGGCTGTGGTCGGCTGGGACGGGCTGTGGTGGGCCGTGGTGGGCGGGGACGGGCCATGGTGAACCGTGGTGGGCCGGGATGGGAAGGGGTGGGCTGTGGTGGGCTGGGACAGGTCGTGGTGAGCTGGGACGGGCCGTGGTGGGCTGTGGTGGGCCGTGGTCGTCTTGGACAGGCTGTGGTGGGCTTTGGTGGGTTCTTGTGAGCTTGAGATGGGCTGTGGTGGGCTGGGACGGGCTGGGACGGGATCTGATGATCTGGAACGAGCTGTGATGTGCTGCAATGGGCTGTGGTGGGCTGGGACGGGCTGGGACGGGCTGTGGTGGGCTGTGGTGGGCTGGGACGGGCTGGGACGGGCTGTGGTGCACTGGGACAGGCTGGGAAAGGCTGGGACAGGCTGGGACGGGCTGTGGTGGGCAGGGACGGGCTGTTGTGGCCTGGGACGGGCTGGGACGGGCTGTGGTGGGCTAGGATGGGCTGTGGTGGGCTAGGATGGGCTGTGGTGTGCTGGGCCGTGCTGGGACGGGCTGTGGTGTGCTGGGACGGGCTGTGGTGGGCTGGGACGGTCTTTGGTGGGCTGGGACGGGCTGTGGTGGGCTGGCACGGGCTGTGGTGGGCTGGGACGGGCTGTGGTGGGCTGGGACGGGCTGTGGTATGCTGGGACGGGCTGTGATGGGCTGTCGTGGGCTGGGATGGGCTGGGACAGGCTGTGGTGTGCTGTGGTGTGCTGGGACGGGCTGTGGTGGGCTGGGACGGGCTGTGGTGGGCTGGGACGGGCTGTGGTGGCCTGGGATGGGCTGTGGTGGGCTGGGACGGGCTGTGGTGGGCTGGGACGGGCTGGTACGTGCTGTGGTGTGCTGGGACGGGCTGTGGTGGGCTGGGACGGGCTGTGGTGGGCTGTGGTGGGTTCTGCTGAGCTTGAGACGGGCTGTGGTGGGCTGGGACGGGCTGAGACGAGTTCTGGTTGTCTGGAACGAGCTGGGACGGGCTGTGATGGGCTGGGACGGGCTATGGTGGGCGGGGACGGGCTGCGGTGGGCTGTGGTGGGCTGGGACCGGCTGCGGTTGGCTGTGGTGGGTTGTGGTGAGCTGGGACAGGCTGTGGTGGGCTGGAATGGGCTGGGACGGGCTGTGGTGGGTGTGGTGGACTGGGACGCGCTGTAGTGAGCTGAGACGGGCTGTGGTGGGCTGGGATTTGCTGGGACGGCTGGGACGGGCTGTGGTGGGCGGGGACGGGCTGTGGTGGGCTGGGACGGGCTGTGTTGGGCTGGGACGGGCTGTGGAGGATTGGACCGGGCTATGGAGAGCTGTGGAGAGCCGTGGTGGGCTGGGACGGGCCGTGTTGGGCAGGGACGGGCCGTGGTGGGCTGGGACGGGCTCTGGTGGTGAGCAGAGACGGCCTGTGTTGGGCTGGGACGGGCTGTGATAAGCTGTAACCGGCTGTGGTGGGTCGTGGTGGGGTGGGACGGGTCGTGGTGGGCTGGGACGGGCCGTGGTGGGATGGGGCGGGTTGGGACGGGCTGGACTGGCTGTGGAGGGCTGTGGTGGGCTGGGACGGGCTGGGACGGGCCGTGGTGGGCTGGGACGGGCCGTGGTGGGCTGGGACGGGCTGTGGTGGGCTGGGACGGGCTGTGGTGGGCTGGGACGGGCCGTGGTGGGTTGTTATGGTCCGTGGTGGGGTGGGACGGGCCGTGGTGGGCTGGGACGGGCCGTGGTAGGCTGGGACCGGCCGTGGTGGGCTGGGACGGGCCGGGACAAACTGTGGTGGGCTGTGGTGGGTTCTGCTGAGATTGAGATGGGCTGTGGTGGGCTGGGACGGGCTGAGACGAGTTCTGGTGGTCTGGAACGAGCTGGGACGTGCTGTGGTGGCCTGGAACGGGCTGTGGTCGTCTGGAATGGTGTGTGGTGGGCTGGGACGGTCTGTAGTGGGCTTGGACGGGCTGCGGCAGGCTGCGACGGTCTGGGACGGGCTGTGGTGTGCTGGGACGGGCTGTGGTGGGCTGGGACGGGCTGTGGTGGGCTGGGACGGGCTGTGCTGGGCTGTGGTGGGCAGGGACGGGCGGGGACGGGCTGTGGTGGGCTGGAACAGGCTGTGGTGGGTTGGGACAGGCTGGGATATGCTGGGACGGTGTGTGGTGGACTGGGATGGTCTGTGGTGTGCTGGGACGGGCTGTGGTGGGCCGTGGTGGGCGGGGACGGGCCATGGTGAACCGTGGTGGGCCGGGATGGGAAGGGGTGGGCTGTGGTGGGCTGGGACAGGTCGTGGTGAGCTGGGACGGGCCGTGGTGGGCTGTGGTGGGCCGTGGTCGTCTTGGACAGGCTGTGGTGGGCTTTGGTGGGTTCTTGTGAGCTTGAGATGGGCTGTGGTGGGCTGGGACGGGCTGGGACGGGATCTGATGATCTGGAACGAGCTGTGATGTGCTGCAATGGGCTGTGGTGGGCTGGGACGGGCTGGGACGGGCTGTGGTGGGCTGTGGTGGGCTGGGACGGGCTGGGACGGGCTGTGGTGCACTGGGACAGGCTGGGAAAGGCTGGGACAGGCTGGGACGGGCTGTGGTGGGCAGGGACGGGCTGTTGTGGCCTGGGACGGGCTGGGACGGGCTGTGGTGGGCTAGGATGGGCTGTGGTGGGCTAGGATGGGCTGTGGTGTGCTGGGCCGTGCTGGGACGGGCTGTGGTGTGCTGGGACGGGCTGTGGTGGGCTGGGACGGTCTTTGGTGGGCTGGGACGGGCTGTGGTGGGCTGGCACGGGCTGTGGTGGGCTGGGACGGGCTGTGGTGGGCTGGGACGGGCTGTGGTATGCTGGGACGGGCTGTGATGGGCTGTCGTGGGCTGGGATGGGCTGGGACAGGCTGTGGTGTGCTGTGGTGTGCTGGGACGGGCTGTGGTGGGCTGGGACGGGCTGTGGTGGGCTGGGACGGGCTGTGGTGGCCTGGGATGGGCTGTGGTGGGCTGGGACGGGCTGTGGTGGGCTGGGACGGGCTGGTACGTGCTGTGGTGTGCTGGGACGGGCTGTGGTGGGCTGGGACGGGCTGTGGTGGGCTGTGGTGGGTTCTGCTGAGCTTGAGACGGGCTGTGGTGGGCTGGGACGGGCTGAGACGAGTTCTGGTTGTCTGGAACGAGCTGGGACGGGCTGTGATGGGCTGGGACGGGCTATGGTGGGCGGGGACGGGCTGCGGTGGGCTGTGGTGGGCTGGGACCGGCTGCGGTTGGCTGTGGTGGGTTGTGGTGAGCTGGGACAGGCTGTGGTGGGCTGGAATGGGCTGGGACGGGCTGTGGTGGGTGTGGTGGACTGGGACGCGCTGTAGTGAGCTGAGACGGGCTGTGGTGGGCTGGGATTTGCTGGGACGGCTGGGACGGGCTGTGGTGGGCGGGGACGGGCTGTGGTGGGCTGGGACGGGCTGTGTTGGGCTGGGACGGGCTGTGGAGGATTGGGACGGGCTATGGAGAGCTGTGGAGAGCCGTGGTGGGCTGGGACGGGCCGTGTTGGGCAGGGACGGGCCGTGGTGGGCTGGGACGGGCTCTGGTGGTGAGCAGAGACGGCCTGTGTTGGGCTGGGACGGGCTGTGATAAGCTGTAACCGGCTGTGGTGGGTCGTGGTGGGGTGGGACGGGTCGTGGTGGGCTGGGACGGGCCGTGGTGGGATGGGGCGGGTTGGGACGGGCTGGACTGGCTGTGGAGGGCTGTGGTGGGCTGGGACGGGCTGGGACGGGCCGTGGTGGGCTGGGACGGGCCGTGGTGGGCTGGGACGGGCTGTGGTGGGCTGGGACGGGCTGTGGTGGGCTGGGACGGGCCGTGGTGGGTTGTTATGGTCCGTGGTGGGGTGGGACGGGCCGTGGTGGGCTGGGACGGGCCGTGGTAGGCTGGGACCGGCCGTGGTGGGCTGGGACGGGCCGGGACAAACTGTGGTGGGCTGTGGTGGGTTCTGCTGAGATTGAGATGGGCTGTGGTGGGCTGGGACGGGCTGAGACGAGTTCTGGTGGTCTGGAACGAGCTGGGACGTGCTGTGGTGGCCTGGAACGGGCTGTGGTCGTCTGGAATGGTGTGTGGTGGGCTGGGACGGTCTGTAGTGGGCTTGGACGGGCTGCGGCAGGCTGCGACGGTCTGGGACGGGCTGTGGTGTGCTGGGACGGGCTGTGGTGGGCTGGGACGGGCTGTGGTGGGCTGGGACGGGCTGTGCTGGGCTGTGGTGGGCAGGGACGGGCGGGGACGGGCTGTGGTGGGCTGGAACAGGCTGTGGTGGGTTGGGACAGGCTGGGACATGCTGGGACGGTGTGTGGTGGACTGGGATGGTCTGTGGTGTGCTGGGACGGGCTGTGGTGGGCAGGGACGGGCTGTGGTGGGGCATGGTGGGCTGGGACGGGCCGTGGTGAACCGTGGTGGGCTGTGGTGGGCCGTGGTGAGCCGTTTTGAGCCGGTATGGGAAGGGATGTTCTGTGGTGGGCCGTGGTGGGCTGGGACAGGTCATGGTGGTCTGAGATGGCCCGTGGTGGGCTGTGGTGGGCCGTGGTGGGCTGGGATGGGCTGTGGTGGGCCGTGATGGTCTGGGACAGGCTGTGGTGGGCTGTGGTGGGTTCTGGTGAGCTTGAGATGGGCTGTGGTGGTCTGGGACGGGCTGGGACGGGCTGTGGTGGGCTGGGACGGGCTGTGGTGGGCGGGGACGGGCTGTGGTAGGCTGGGACGGGCTGTGGTGGGCGGGCACGGGCTATGGTGGGCGGGGACGGGATGTGGTGGTCTGGAATGGTCTGTGGTGGGCTGGGACGGGCTGTGGCGGGCTGGGACAGGCTGCGGCAGGCTGCGACGGGCTGGGACGGGCTATGTTGGTCTGTGGTGGGTTGGGACGGGCGGGGACGGGCTGTGGTGGGCTAGGGACGGGCTGTGGTGGGCTAGGGACGGGCTGTGGTGTGCTGTGACGGGCTGTGGTGGGCTGGGACGGGCTGTGGTGGTCTGGAACAGGCTGTGGTGGGTTGGGACAGGCTGGGACATGCTGGGACGGTGTGTGGTGGACTGGGATGGTCTGTGGTGGGGCGTGGTGGGCTGGGACGGGCCGTGGTGAACCGTGGTGGGCTGTGGTGGGCCGTGGTGGGCCGTTTTGAGCCGGTATGGGAAGGGATGGGCTGTGGTGGGCCGTGGTGGGCTGGGACAGGTCATGGTGGTCTGAGATGGCCCGTGGTGAACTGTGGTGGGCCGTGGTGGGCTGGTATGGGCCGTGGTGGGCTGTGGTGGGCCGTTTTGAGCCGGTATGGGAAGGGATGGGCTGTGGTGGGCCGTGGTGGGCTGGGACAGGTCATGGTGGTCTGAGATGGCCCGTGGTGAACTGTGGTGGGCTGTGGTGGGCCGTGGTGGGCTGGGACAGGCTGTGTTTGGCTAGGACAGGCTGTGTTTGGCTGGGACAGGCTGTGGTGGGCTGGGACGGGCTGTGGTGGGCCGGGACAGGCTGTGGTGGGCTTAGACCTGCTGTGGTGGTCAGGGACGGGTTCTGGTAGGTCCGGGACGGGCTGTGGTGGGCTGGGACGGTCTGTGGTCGGCTGTGACGGGCTGTGGTGGGCTTCTATGGGCTGGTACTTTATGTGGTGGGCTGTGACGGGCTGTGGTCGGCTGGTATGAGCTGGGACAAGCTTTGGTGGGCCGGGACGGGCTCTGTTGGGCTGGGACGGGCTGTGGTGAGCTGGGACGGGCTGTGGTGGCCTGTGGTGGGCTGGGACGGGCTGTGGTGGTCTGGGATGGCCTGGGACAGGCTGTGGTGGGCCGTGGTAAGCCATGGTCGGCTGTGGTGGGCTGGGACGGGCTGTGGTGGGCTGTTGTGTGCCATGGTGGGCTGGGTCAGGCTGCGGTGGGCTGGAAAGGGCTGTGGTGGGCTGGGACGGGCTGTGGTGGGACGGGGACGGGCTGTGGTTGGTTGTGGTGGGCTGGGACGCCTTGGAAGGGCTGTGGTGGGCGGTGACGGGTTGTGGTGTTCTGTGACGGGCTGGGACTTTCTGTGGTGAGCTGCGACGGTCTGTGGTGGTCTGGAACGAGCTGTGGTGGGCCGGGACGGGACGTGGTGGGCCAGGACGGGCTGTGGCGAGCTGGGACGGGTTGTGGTGGGCTGGGACTGGTTGTGGCGGACTGGGACGAACTGTGGTGGTCTGTGGTGGCCTGGGACGTGCCGTGGTGGCCTGGGACAGGCCGTGGTGGCCTGGGACGGGCCGTGGTGGGCCGGGACGGGCCGTGGTGGGCTGGGACGGGTTGTGGCGGGCTGGGACGAACTGTGGTGGTCTGTGGTGGGCTGGGACGGGCCGTGGTGGGCTGGGACGGGCTCTGGTGGTATGGACCGGGCTGTGGTGGGCTGGGAAGGGCTGGAATGGGCTGTGGTGGGTTGGCATGGGCTATGGTGGGCTGGCACGGTGTGTGGTGGGCTGGCACAGGCTGTGGTGGGCTTGGACCTGCTGTGGTGGTCGGGGACGGGTTGTGGTAGGTCCGGGATGGGCTGTCGTGGTCCGGGACGGGCTGTGGTGGGCTGGGAAGGCCTGGGACGGGCTGGGACGAGCTGGGACTGGCTGTGGTTGGCGGGGACGGGCTGTGGTGGGCGGGGACGGGCTCTGGTGGTCTCAAACCGGCTGTGGTGGGTTGGGAAGGGCTGGAATGGGCTGTGGTGGGCTGGGACGGGCTGTGGTGGGCTGGGACGGGCCGTGGTGGGCCGGGACGGGCCGTGGTGGGCCGGGACGGGCTGTGGCGAGCTGGGACGGGTTGTGGTGGGCTGGGACTGGTTGTGGCGGACTGGGACGAACTGTGGTGGTCTGTGGTGGCCTGGGACGTGCCGTGGTGGCCTGGGACGGGCCGTGGTGGCCTGGGACGGGCCGTGGTGGGCCGGGACGGGCCGTGGTGGGCTGGGACGGGTTGTGGCGGGCTGGGACGAACTGTGGTGGTCTGTGGTGGGCTGGGACGGGCCGTGGTGGGCTGGGACGGGCTCTGGTGGTATGGACCGGGCTGTGGTGGGCTGGGAAGGGCTGGAATGGGCTGTGGTGGGTTGGCATGGGCTATGGTGGGCTGGCACGGTGTGTGGTGGGCTGGCACAGGCTGTGGTGGGCTTGGACCTGCTGTGGTGGTCGGGGACGGGTTGTGGTAGGTCCGGGATGGGCTGTCGTGGTCCGGGACGGGCTGTGGTGGGCTGGGAAGGCCTGGGACGGGCTGGGACGAGCTGGGATGGGCTGTGGTGGGCGGGGACGGGCTGTGGTGGGCGGGGACGGGCTCTGGTGGTCTCAAACCGGCTGTGGTGGGTTGGGAAGGGCTGGAATGGGCTGTGGTGGGCTGGGACAGGCTGTGGTGTGCTGGGACGGGCCGTGGTGGGCCGGGATGGGCCGTGGTGTGCCGGGACGGGCCGTGGTGGGCTGGGACGGGTTGTGGCGGGCTGGGACGAACGGTGGTGGTCTGTGGTGGGCTGGGACGGGCCGTGGTGGGCTGGGACGGGCTCTGGTGGTATGGACCGGGCTGTGGTGGGCTGGGAAGGGCTGGAATGGGCTGTGGTGGGTTGGGATGGGCTGTGGTGGGCGGGGACGGTCTGTGGTGGGCTGGGACAGGCTGTGGTGGGCTTGGACCTGCTGTGGTGGTTGGGGACGGGTTGTGGTAGGTCCGGGACGGGCTGTCGTATTCCGGGACGGGCTGTGGTGGGCTAGGAAGGCCTGGGACGGGCTGGGACGGGCTGTGGTGGGCTGGGACGGGCTCTGGTGGTCTCAAACCGGCTGTGGTGGGTTGGGAAGGGCTGGAATGGGCTTTGGTAGGTTGGGACAGGCTGTGGTGGGCTGGGACGGGCTGTGGTGGGCTTAGACCTGCTGTGGTGGTCAGGGACGGGTTCTGGTAGGTCCGGGACGGTCTGTGGTGGGCTGTGACGGGCTGTGGTGGGCTTCTATGGGCTGGTACTTTATGTGGTGGGCTGGGACGGGCTGTGACGGGCTGTGGTCGGCTGGTATGAGCTGGGACAAGCTTTGGTGGGCCGGGACGGGCTCTGTTGGGCTGGGACGGGCTGTGGTGAGCTGGGACGGGCTGTGGTGGCCTGTGGTGGGCTGGGACGGGCTGTGGTGGTCTGGGATGGCCTGGGACAGGCTGTGGTGGGCCGTGGTAAGCCATGGTCGGCTGTGGTGGGCTGGGACGGGCTGTGGTGGGCTGTTGTGTGCCATGGTGGGCTGGGACAGGCTGCGGTGGGCTGGAAAGGGCTGTGGTGGGCTGGGACGGGCTGTGGTGGGACGGGGACGGGCTGTGGTTGGTTGTGGTGGGCTGGGACGGGCTGGGACGCCTTGGAAGGGCTGTGGTGGGCGGTGACGGGTTGTGGTGTTCTGTGACGGGCTGGGACTTTCTGTGGTGAGCTGCGACGGTCTGTGGTGGTCTGGAACGAGCTGTGGTGGGCCGGGACGGGCCGCGGTGGGCCGGGCCGGGCCGTGGTGGGCCGGGCCGGGCCGTGGTGGGCCGGGACGGGCTGTGGCGAGCTGGGACGGGTTGTGGTGGGCTGGGACTGGTTGTGGCGGACTGGGACGAACTGTGGTGGTCTGTGGTGGCCTGGGACGTGCCGTGGTGGCCTGGGACGGGCCGTGGTGGGCCGGGACGGGCCGTGGTGGGCTGGGACGGGTTGTGGCGGGCTGGGACGAACTGTGGTGGTCTGTGGTGGGCTGGGACGGGCCGTGGTGGGCTGGGACGGGCTCTGGTGGTATGGACCGGGCTGTGGTGGGCTGGGAAGGGCTATGGTGGGCTGGCACGGTGTGTGGTGGGCTGGCACAGGCTGTGGTGGGCTTGGACCTGCTGTGGTGGTCGGGGACGGGTTGTGGTAGGTCCGGGATGGGCTGTCGTGGTCCGGGACGGGCTGTGGTGGGCTGGGAAGGCCTGGGACGGGCTGGGACGAGCTGGGACGGGCTGTGGTGGGCGGGGACGGGCTGTGGTGGGCGGGGACGGGCTCTGGTGGTCTCAAACCGGCTGTGGTGGGTTGGGAAGGGCTGGAATGGGCTGTGGTGGGTTGGGACAGGCTGTGGTGGGCTTGGACCTGCTGTGGTGGTCAGGGACGGGTTCTGGTAGGTCCGGGACGGGCTGTGGTGGGCTGGGACGGGCTGTGGTGGGCTGGGATGGGCTGTGATAAGCTGTAACCGGCTGTGGTGGGCTGTGGTGGTCTGGTACGGGTTGTGGTGAGCTGAGATGGGCTGTGGTGGGCTTTGGTGGGCTGGGGTGGGCTCGGACGGGCCGTGGTGGGCTGGGACGGGCTGTGGTGGGCTTCTATGGGCTGGTACTTTATGTGGTGGGCTGTGACGGGCTGTGACGGGCTGTGGTGGTCTGGGATGGGCTGGGACAGGCTGTGGTGGGCCGTGGTAAGCCATGGTGGGCTGTGGTGGGCTGGGACGGGCTGTGGTGGGCTGTGGTGTGCCATGGTGGGCTGGGACAGGCTGCCGTGGGCTGGAAAGGGCTGTGGTGGGCTGGAACGGGCTGTGGTGGGCTGGGACAGGCTGTGGTGGGATGGGGACGGGCTGTGGTTGGTTGTGGTGGGCTGGGACGGGCTGTGGTGGGCTGGGACGAGCTGTGATGAGCTGAGACGGGCTGTGATGGGCCGGGGTGGGCCGGGACAGGCTCTGGTGGGCTGTGGAGGGCTGGGACGGGCTCTGGTGGGCTGGGACGGACTTGGACGCACTGTGGTGGGCTGGGACGGCCTGTGTAGGGCTGGGAGGGGCTGTGGTGGGCTGTGGGGGGCTGGGAAGGGCTGTGGTGGGCTTGGATGGGCTGTGCTGTGCTGGAACGGTCTGGGACGAGTTGTGGTGAGTGTGGTGGGCTGGGACGGGCTGGGACGGACTGTGTTTAGCTGGGACGGGCTGTGGTGGGCCGTGGTGGGCTGGGACAGGCTGTGGTGAGCTGAGACGGGCTGTGGTGGGCTGTGTCGGGCTGGTACGAGCTGTGACGGGGTGGGACGGGCTGTGGTGGTCTGCGCTAGGCTGTGGTGTGCTGTAGTGGCCTGTGATGGGCTGGGTGGGGCTGTGGTGGGCTGGGACGGGCTGTGGTGGGCTGGGACTTGCTGTGGTGGGCTGGGACTTGCTGTGGTGGGCTGGGACGGGCTGTGGTGGGCTGGGACGGGCTGTGGTGGGCTGGGACGGGCTGTGGTGGGCTGGGACGGGCTGTGGTGGGCTGGGATAAGCTGTGTTGGGCTGGGACGGGCTGTGTTAGGCTGGGACGGGCTGTGGAGGATTGGGACGGGCTATGGAGAGCTGTGGAGAGCTGGGACGGTCTGTGGTGGGCTGGGACAGGCTGTGGTGGGCTTGGACCTGCTGTGGTGGTCGGGGACGGATTTTGGTAGGTCCGGGACGGGCTGTCGTGGTCCGGGACGGGCTGTGGTGGGCTGGGAAGGCCTGGGACGGGCTGGGACGAGCTGGGACAGGCTGTGGTGGGCGGGGACGGGCTGTGGTGGGCGGGGACGGGCTGTGGTGGGCAGGGACGAGCTGGGACGGGCTGTGGTGGGCTGCGGTAGGCTGTGGTGTTCTGTAGTGGTCTGTGGTGGGCTGGCACGGGCTGGGGTGGGTTGGGACGGGCTGGGACGGGCTGTGGTGGGCTGTGGTGGGCTGGGATGGGCTGTCGTAGGCTGGGAAGGGCTGTCGTGGGCTTTGGCGGCCTGGGACATGCTGTGGTGGGCTGGGACGGGCTGGGACGTGCTGTGACGAGCTGGGACGAGCTGTGACGGGCTGTGGTGTGTTGTAGTGGCCTGTGGTGTGCTGTAGTGGCCTGTGGTGGGCTGGGACGGGCTGTGGTGGGCTGGGACAAACTGTGGTGGGCTGTGGTGGGCTGGGATGAGCTGGGACAGGCTGGGACGGGCTGGGACGGGCTGTGGTGGGCTGTGGTGGGCTGGGACGGGCTGTGGTGGGCTGGGACGGGCTGTAGTGTGCCGTGGTGGGCTGGGATGGGCTGGGACGGGCTGTGGTGGGCTGGGGCGGGCTGGGGCGGGCTGTGGTGGGCTGGGACGGGCTGTGGTGGGCTGCGACGGGCTGGGACGGGCTGCGACGGGCTGGCACGGGCTGTGGTGGGCTGGGACGGGCTGTGGTGGGTTGGGACGGGCTGTGGTGGGCTGGGACGGGCTGGGACGGGCCGTGGTGGGCTGGGACGGGCTCTGGTGGGCTTGGACAGGCTGTGGTGGGCTGGGACGAGCCGTAGTAGGCTGGGACGGGCCGTGGTGGGCCGCGACGGGCCGTGGTGGGTTGTTGTGGGCCGTGGTGGGCTGGGACGGGCTGTGGTGGGCTGTGGTGGACCGTGGTGGGCTGTGATGGGCTGTGGTAAGCTGGGACGGGATGTGGTAAGCTGGGACGGGATGTGGTAAGCTGGGACGGGATGTGGTAAGCTGGGACGGGCTTTCGTGGGCTGGGACGGGTTGTGGTGGGCTGAGACGGGCTGGGACGGGCCATGGTGAGCTGGGACGGGCCGTGGTGGGCTGGGACAGGCTGTGTTTGGCTGGGACAGGCCGTGGTGAGCTGGGACGGGCCGTGGTGGGCCGGGACGGGCCGTGGTGGGCCGGGATGGGCCGTGGCGGGCTGGGACAAACTGTGGTGGGCTGGGATGAACTGTGGTGGTCTGTGGTGGGCTGGGACGGGCTGTGGTGATCCGGGACGGGCTGTGGTAGGCTGGGACAAACTGTGGCGGGCTGGGACGGGCCGTGGGGGGCTGGGACGGGCCGTGGTGGGCTGGGACGGGCGGGTGGCGGGCTGGGACGGGTCGTGGCGGGCTGGGACAGGCTGTGGCGGGCTGTGGGGGGCTGGGAAGGGCTGTGGTGGGCTTGGATGGGCTGTGCTGTGCTGGAACGGTCTGGGACGAGTTGTGGTGAGTGTGGTGGGCTGGGACGGGCTGGGACGGACTGTGTTTAGCTGGGACGGGCTGTGGTGGGCCGTGGTGGGCTGGGACAGGCTGTGGTGAGCTGAGACGGGCTGTGGTGGGCTGTGTCGGGCTGGGACGAGCTGTGACGGGGTGGGACGGGCTGTGGTGGTCTGCGGTAGGCTGTGGTGTGCTGTAGTGGCCTGTGATGGGCTGGGTGGGGCTGTGGTGGGCTGGGACTTGCTGTGGTGGGCTGGGACGGGCTGTGGTGGGCTGGCACGGGCTGTGGTGGGCTGGGACGGGCTGTGGTGGGCTGGGACGGGCTGTGGTGGGCTGGGACGGGCTGTGGTGGGCTGGGACGGGCTGTGGTGGGCTGGGATAAGCTGTGTTGGGCTGGGACGGGCTGTGTTAGGCTGGGATGGGCTGTGGAGGATTGGGACGGGCTATGGAGAGCTGTGGAGAGCTGGGACAGGCTGTGGTGGGCTTGGACCTGCTGTGGTGGTCGGGGACGGATTTTGGTAGGTCCGGGACGGGCTGTCGTGGTCCGGGACGTGCTGTGGTGGGCTGGGAAGGCCTGGGACGGGCTGGGACGAGCTGGGACGGGCTGTGGTGGGCGGGGACGGGCTGTGGTGGGCGGGGACGGGCTGTGGTGGGCAGGGACGGGCTGGGACGAGCTGGGACGGGCTGTGGTGGGCTGCGGTAGGCTGTGGTGTTCTGTAGTGGTCTGTGGTGGGCTGGGACGGGCTGTGGTGGGCTGGCACGGGCTGTGGTGGGTTGGGACGGGCTGGGACGGGCTGTGGTCGGCTGGGACGGGCTGTGGTGGGCTGTGGTGGGCTGGGATGGGCTGTCGTGGGCTGGGAAGGGCTGTCGTGGGCTTTGGCGGCCTGGGACATGCTGTGGTGGGCTGGGACGGGCTGGGACGTGCTGTGACGAGCTGGGACGAGCTGTGACGGTCTGTGGTGTGTTGTAGTGGCCTGTGGTGTGCTGTAGTGGCCTGTGGTGGGCTGGGACGGGCTGTGGTGGGCTGGGACAAACTGTGGTGGGCTGTGGTGGGCTGGGATGAGCTGGGACAGGCTGGGACGGGCTGGGACGGGCTGTGGTGGGCTGTGGTGGGCTGGGACGGGATGTGGTGGGCTGGGACGGGCTGTAGTGTGCCGTGGTGGGCTGGGATGGGCTGGGACGGGCTGTGGTGGGCTGGGGCGGGCTGTGGTGGGCTGGGGCGGGCTGTGGTGGGCTGGGACGGGCTGTGGTGGGCTGCGACGGGCTGGCACGGGCTGCGACGGGCTGGCACGGGCTGTGGTGGGCTGGGACGGGCTGTGGTGGGTTGGGACGGGCTGTGGTGGGCTGGGACGGGCTGGGACGGGCCGTGGTGGGCTGGGACGGGCTCTGGTGGGCTTGGACAGGCTGTGGTGGGCTGGGACAAGCCGTAGTGGGCTGGGACGGGCCGTGGTGGGTTGTTGTGGGCCGTGGTGGGCTGGGACGGGCTGTGGTGGGCTGTGGTGGACCGTGGTGGGCTGTGATGGGCTGTGGTAAGCTGGGACGGGATGTGGTAAGCTGGGACGGGCTTTCGTGGGCTGGGATGGGTTGTCGTGGGCTGAGACGGGCTGGGACGGGCCGTGGTGAGCTGGGACGGGCCGTGGTGGGCTGGGACAGGCTGTGTTTGGCTGGGACAGGCTGTGGTGAGCTGGGACGGGCCGTGGTGGGCCGGGACGGGCCGTGGTGGGCCGGGATGGGCCGTGGCGGGCTGGGACAAACTGTGGTGGGCTGGGATGAACTGTGGTGGTCTGTGGTGGGCTGGGACGGGCTGTGGTGGGCTGGCACGGGCTGTGGTGGGTTGGGACGGGCTGGGACGGGCTGTGGTGGGCTGGGACGGGCTGTGGTGGGCTGTCGTGGGCTGGGATGGGCTGTCGTGGGCTGGGAAGGGCTGTCGTGGGCTTTGGCGGCCTGGGACATGCTGTGGTGGGCTGGGACGGGCTGGGACGTGCTGTGACGAGCTGGGACGAGCTGTGACGGGCTGTGGTGTGTTGTAGTGGCCTGTGGTGTGCTGTAGTGGCCTGTGGTGGGCTGGGACGGGCTGTGGTGGGCTGGGACAAACTGTGGTGGGCTGTGGTGGGCTGGGATAAGCTGGGACAGGCTGGGACGGGCTGGGACGGGCTGTGGTGGGCTGTGGTGGGCTGGGACGGGATGTGGTGGGCTGGGACGGGCTGTAGTGTGCCTTGGTGGGCTGGGATGGGCTGGGACGGGCTGGGGCGGGCTGTGGTGGGCTGGGGCGGGCTGTGGTGGGCTGGGACGGGCTGTGGTGGGCTGTGACGGGCTGGGACGGGCTGCGACGGGCTGGCACGGGCTGTGGTGGGCTGGGACGGGCTGTGGTGGGTTGGGACGGGCTGTGGTGGGCTGGGACGGGCTGGGACGGGCCGTGGTGGGCTGGGACGGGCTCTGGTGGGCTTGGACAGGCTGTGGTGGGCTGGGACGAGCCGTAGTGGGCTGGGACGGGCCGTGGTGGGTTGTTGTGGGCCGTGGTGGGCTGGGACGGGCTGTGGTGGACCGTGGTGGGCTGTGATGGGCTGTGGTAAGCTGGGACGGGATGTGGTAAGCTGGGACGGGCTTTCGTGGGCTGGGATGGGTTGTCGTGGGCTGAGACGGGCTGGGACGGGCCGTGGTGAGCTGGGACGGGCCGTGGTGGGCTGGGACAGGCTGTGTTTGGCTGGGACAGGCTGTGGTGAGCTGGGATGGGCCGTGGTGGGCCGGGACGGGCCGTGGTGGGCCGGGATGGGCCGTGGTGGGCTGGGACGGGCCGTGGCGGGCTGGGACGGGTCGTGGCGGGCTGGGACAGGCTGTGGCGGGCTGGGACGGGCTGTGGTGGGCTGGGATGGGCTGTGATAAGCTGTAACCGGCTGTGGTGGGCTGTGGTGGTCTGGTACGGGTTGTGGTGAGCTGAGATGGGCTGTGGTGGGCTTTGGTGGGCTGGGGTGGGCTCGGACAGGCCGTGGTGGGCTGGGACGGGCTGTGGTGGGCTTCTATGGGCTGGTACTTTATGTGGTGGGCTGTGACGGGCTGTGACGGGCTGTGGTGGTCTGGGATGGGCTGGGACAGGCTGTGGTGGGCTGTGGTAAGCCATGGTCGGCTGTGGTGGTCTTGGACGGGCTGTGGTGGGCTGTGGTGTGCCATGGTGGGCTGGGACAGGCTGAGGTGGGCTGGGACAGGCTGGGGTGGGCTGGAACGGGCTGTGGTGGGCTGGGACAGGCTGTGGTGGGATGGGGACGGGCTGTGGTTGGTTGTGGTGGGCTGGGACGGGCTGTGGTGGGCTGGGACGGGTTGTGGTGGGCTGGGACGGGCTGTGGTGGGCTGGGACGAGCTGTGATGAGCTGAGACGGGCTGTGATGGGCCGGGGTGGGCCGGGAAAGGCTCTGGTGGGCTGTGGAGGGCTGGGACGGGCTCTGGTGGGCTGGGACGGACTTGGACGCACTGTGGTGGGCTGGGACGGGCTGGGACGGCCTGTGTAGGGCTGGGAGGGGCTGTGGTGGGCAGTGGGGGGCTGGGAAGGGCTGTGGTGGGCTGGGACGGGCTAGAACAGCTATGGTGGGCTGGGACGGGCTGTGGTGGGCTTGGATGGGCTGTGCTGTGCTGGAACGGTCTGGGACCAGTTGTGGTGAGTGTGGTGGGCTGGGACGGACTGTGTTTAGCTGGGACGGGCTGTGGTGGGCCGTGGTGGGCTGGGACAGGCTGTGGTGAGCTGAGACGGGCTGTGGTGGGCTGTGTCGGGCTGGGTCGAGCTGTGACAGGGTGGGACGGGCTGTGGTGGTCTGCGCTAGGCTGTGGTGTGCTGTAGTGGCCTGTGATGGGCTGGGTGGGGCTGTGGTGGGCTGGGACGGGCTGTGGTGGGCTGGGACGGGCTGTGGTGGGCTGGGATAAGCTGTGTTGGGCTGGGACGGGCTGTGTTAGGCTGGGACAGGCTGTGGAGGATTGGGACGGGCTATGGAGAGCTGTGGAGAGCTGGGACGGTCTGTGGTGGGCTGGGACAGGCTGTGGTGAGCTTGGACCTGCTGTGGTGGTCGGGGACGGGTTGTGGTAGGTCCGGGACGGGCTGTCGTGGTCCGGGACGGTCTGTGGTGGGCTGGGAAGGCCTGGGACGGGCTGGGACGAGCTGGGACGGGCTGTGGTGGGCGGGGACGGGCTGTGGTGGGCGGGGATGGGCTGTAGTGGGCTGGGACGGGCTGTGGTGGATTGCGGTAGGCTGTGGTGCTCTGTAGTGGTCTGTGGTGTTCTGTAGTGGTCTGTGGTGGGCTGGGACGGGCTGTGGTGGGCTGGGATGGGCTGTCGTGGGCTGGGAAGGGCTGTCGTGGGCTGTGGGGGCCTGGGACATGCTGGGGTGGGCTGTGGTGGGCTGGGACGTGCTGTGACGAGCTGGGACGAGCTGTGACGGGCTGTGGTGTGTTGTAGTGGCCTGTGGTGTGCTGTAGTGGCCTGTGGAGGGCTGGGACGGGCTGTGGTGGGCTGGGACAAACTGTGGTGGGCTGTGGTGGGCTGGGATGAGCTGGGACGGGCTGAGACGGGCTGTGGTGGGCTGGGACGGGCTGTGGTGGGCTGGGACGGGCTGTAGTGGGCTGTGGTGGGCTGTGGAGGGCTGGGACGGGCTGTAGTGTGCCGTGGTGGGCTGGGACGGGCCGGGTGAGCTGGGATGGGCTGGGACGGGCTGTGGTGGGCTGGGGCGGGCTGTGGTGGGCTGGGACGGGCTGTGGTGGGCTGGAACGAGCTGTGATGAGCTGAGACGGGCTGCGATGGGCCGGGGTGGGCCGGGACAGGCTCTGGTGGGCTGTGGAGGGCTGGGACGGGCTGTGGTGGGCTGGGACGGACTTGGACGCACTGTGGTGGGCTGGGACGGGCTGGGACGGCCTGTGTAGGGCTGGGAGGGGCTGTGGTGGGCAGTGGGGGGCTGGGAAGGGCTGTGGTGGGCTGGGACGGGCTAGAACAGCTATGGTGGGCTGGGACGGGCTGTGGTGGGCTTGGATGGGCTGTGCTGTGCTGGAACGGTCTGGGACGAGTTGTGGTGAGTGTGGTTGGCTGGGACGGGCTGGGACGGACTGTGTTTAGCTGGGACGGGCTGTGGTGGGCCGTGGTGGGCTGGGACAGGCTGTGGTGAGCTGAGACGGGCTGTGGTGGGCTGTGTCGGGCTGGGACGAGCTGTGACGGGGTGGGACGGGCTGTGGTGGTCTGCGCTAGGCTGTGGTGTGCTGTAGTGGCCTGTGATGGGCTGGGTGGGGCTGTGGTGGGCTGGGACGGGCTGTGGTGGGCTGGGACGGGCTGTGGTGGGCTGGGATAAGCTGTGTTGGGCTGGGACGGGCTGTGTTAGGCTGGGACAGGCTGTGGAGGATTGGGACGGGCTATGGAGAGCTGTGGAGAGCTGGGACGGTCTGTGGTGGGCTGGCACAGGCTGTGGTGGGCTTGGACCTGCTGTGGTGGTCGGGGACGGGTTGTGGTAGGTCCGGGACGGGCTGTCGTGGTCCAGGACGGGCTGTGGTGGGCTGGGAAGGCCTGGGACGGGCTGGGACGAGCTGGGACGGGCTGTGGTGGGCGGGGACGGGCTGTGGTGGGCGGGGATGGGCTGTGGTGGGCGGGGATGGGCTGGGACGAGCTGGGATGGGCTGTGGTGGATTGCGGTAGGCTGTGGTGCTCTGTAGTGGTCTGTGGTGTTCTGTAGTGGTCTGTGGTGGGCTGGGACGGGCTGTGGTGGGCTGGGATGGGCTGTCGTGGGCTGGGAAGGGCTGTCGTGGGCTGTGGGGGCCTGGGACATGCTGGGGTGGGCTGTGGTGGGCTGGGACGTGCTGTGACGAGCTGGGACGAGCTGTGACGGGCTGTGGTGTGTTGTAGTGGCCTGTGGTATGCTGTAGTGGCCTGTGGTGGGCTGGGACGGGCTGTGGTGGGCTGGGACAAACTGTGGTGGGCTGTGGTGGGCTGGGATGAGCTGGGACAGGCTGGGACGGGCTGAGACGGGCTGTGGTGGGCTGGGACGGGCTGTGGTGGGCTGGGACGGGCTGTGGTGGGCTGTGGAGGGCTGGGACGGGCTGTAGTGTGCCGTGGTGGGCTGGGACGGGCCGGGTGGGCTGTGGTGGGCTGGGACGGGCTGTGGTGGGCTGGGGCGGGCTGTGGTGGGCTGGGACGGGCTGTGGTGGGCTGGGACGGGCTGGGACGGGCCGTGGTGGGCTGGGACGGGCTGTGGTGGGCTTGGACAGGCTGTGGTGGGCTGGGACGAGCCGTTGTAAGCTGGGACGGGCCGTGATGGGCCGCCACGGGCCGTGGTGGGTTGTTATGGGCCGTGGTGGGCTGGGACGGGCTGTGGTGGGCTGTGGTGGACCGTGGTGGGCTGTGATGGGCTGTGGTAAGCTGGGACGGGATGTGGTAAGCTGGGACGGGCTTTCGTGGGCTGGGACGGGTTGTCGTTGGCTGGGACGGGCTGGGACGGGCCGTGGTGAGCTGGGACGGGCCGTGGTCGGCTGGGACAGCCCGTGGCGGGATGAGACAGGCTGTGGTGAGCTGGGACGGGCCGTGGTGGGCCGGGACGGGCTGTGGTGGGCCGGGACGGGCCGTGGCGGGCTGGGACGAACTGTGGTGGGCTGGGATGAACTGTGGTGATCTGGGACGGGCTGTGGTAGGCTGGGACAAACTGTGGCGGGCTGGGACGGGCCGTGGCAGGCTGGGACGGGCAGTGGCGGGTTGGGACGGGCCGTGGCGGGCTGGGACGGGCCATGGCGGGCTGGGACGGGTCGTGTTGG
The DNA here is from genome assembly GCF_023638135.1 of Falco biarmicus. Taxonomy (NCBI): domain Eukaryota; kingdom Metazoa; phylum Chordata; class Aves; order Falconiformes; family Falconidae; genus Falco; species Falco biarmicus. Next base: position 392,920 of record NW_026612010.1, on the reverse strand, counting down.
GCTGGGACAGGCTGTGGTGGGCTGGGATGGGCTGTGATAAGCTGTAACCGGCTGTGGTGGGCTGTGGTGGTCTGGTACGGGTTGTGGTGAGCTGAGATGGGCTGTGGTGGGCTGGGGTGGGCTGGGACGGGCTGGGACGGGCTGTGACGGGCTGTGGTGGTCTGGGATGGGCTGGGACAGGCTGTGGTGGGCCGTGGTAAGCCATGGTGGGCTGTGGTGGTCTGGGACGGGCTGTGGTGGGCTGTGGTGTGCCATGGTGGGCTGGGACAGGCTGCCGTGGGCTGGAAAGGGCTGTGGTGGGCTGGAACGGGCTGTGGTGGGCTGGGACAGGCTGTGGTGGGATGGGGACGGGCTGTGGTTGGTTGTGGTGGGCTGGGACAGGCTGTGGTGAGCTGAGACGGGCTGTGGTGGGCTGGGACGAGCTGTGACGGGGTGGGACGGGCTGTGGTGGTCTGCGCTAGGCTGTGGTGTGCTGTAGTGGCCTGTGATGGGCTGGGTGGGGCTGTGGTGGGCTGGGACGGGCTGTGGTGGGCTGGGACGGGCTGTGGTGGGCTGGGATAAGCTGTGTTGGGCTGGGACGGGCTGTGTTAGGCTGGGACAGGCTGTGGAGGATTGGGACGGGCTATGGAGAGCTGTGGAGAGCTGGGACGGTCTGTGGTGGGCTGGGACAGGCTGTGGTGGGCTGGGACGGGCTGTGGTGGGCTGGGGCGGGCTGTGGTGGGCTGGGACGGGCTGTGGTGGGCTGGGACGGGCTGGGACGGGCCGTGGTGGGCTGGGACGGGCTGTGGTGGGCTTGGACAGGCTGTGGTGGGCTGGGACGAGCCGTTGTAAGCTGGGACGGGCCGTGATGGGCCGCCACGGGCCGTGGTGGGTTGTTATGGGCCGTGGTGGGCTGGGACGGGCTGTGGTGGGCTGTGGTGGACCGTGGTGGGCTGTGATGGGCTGTGGTAAGCTGGGACGGGATGTGGTAAGCTGGGACGGGCTTTCATGGGCTGGGACGGGTTGTCGTGGACTGTGGTGGGCTGGGACACGCTGTGGTGAGCTGGGACGGGCCGTGGTGGGCCGGGACGGGCCGTGGCGGGCTAGGACGAACTGTGGTGGTCTGGGATGAACTGTGGTGGTCTGTGGTGGGCTAGGACGGGCTGTGGTGATCTGGGACGGGCTGTGGTAGGCTGGGAAAAACTGTGGCGGGCTGTGGTGGGCCGTGGTGGGCCGGGACGGGCCGTGGTGGGCCAGGAAAGGCTGTGTTTGGCTGGGACAGGCTGTGGTGGGCTGGGACGGGCCGTGGTGGACCGGGACGGGCTGTGGTGGGCCGGGACGGGCCGTCGTGGGCTGGGACGGGCCGTGGCGGGCTGGGATGGGTTGTGGAGGACTGGGCCGAACTGTGGTGGTCTGTGGTGGGCTGTGGTGGACCGTGGTGGGCTGTGATGGGCTGTGGTAAGCTGGGACGGGATGTGGTAAGCTGGGATGGGCTTTCGTGGGCTGGGACGGGTTGTCGTGGGCTGGGACGGGCTGGGACGGGCCGTGGTGAGCTGGGACGGGCCGTGGTCGGCTGGGACAGCCCGTGGTGGGCTGGGACAGGCTGTGGTGAGCTGGGACAGGCCGTGGTGGGCCGGGACGGGCCGTGGTGGGCCGGGACGGGCCGTGGCGGGCTGGGACGGGCCGTGGCGGGCTGGGACGGGCCGTGGCGGGCTGGGACGGGTCGTGGTGGGCTGGGACGGGCTGTGGTGGGCTGGGATGGGCTCTGATAAGCTGTAACCGGCTGTGGTGGTCTGGTACGGGTTGTGGTGAGCTGAGATTGGCTGTGGTGGGCTTTGGTGGGCTGGGGTGGGCTCGGACGGGCCGTGGGGGGCTGGGCCGGGCTGTGGTGGGCTGGGCCGGTCTGTGGTGGGCGGGGACGGGCTGTGGTGGGCGGGGACGGGCTTTGGTGGGCGGGGATGGGCTGGGACGAGCTGGGACGGGCTGTGGTGGATTGCGGTAGGCTGTGGTGCTCTGTAGTGGTCTGTGGTGTTCTGTAGTGGTCTGTGGTGGGCTGGGACGGGCTGTGGTGGGCTGGGAAGGGCTGTCGTGGGCTGTGGGGGCCTGGGACATGCTGGGGTGGGCTGTGGTGGGCTGGAACGTGCTGTGACGAGCTGGGACGAGCTGTGATGGGCTGTGGTGTGTTGTAGTGGCCTGTGGTATGCTGTAGTGGCGTGTGGTGGGCTGGGACGGGCTGTGGTGGGCTGGGACAGGCTGGGGTGGGCTGGAACGGGCTGTGGTGGGCTGGGACAGGCTGTGGTGGGATGGGGACGGGCTGTGGTTGGTTGTGGTGGGCTGGGACGGGCTGTGGTGGGCTAGGACGGGCTGTGGTGGGTTAGGACGAGCTGTGATGAGCTGAGACGGGCTGTGATGGGCCGGGGTGGGCCGGGACAGGCTCTGATGGGCTGGGACGGACTTGGACGCACTGTGGTGGGCTGGGACGGGCTGGGACGGCCTGTGTAGGGCTGGGAGGGGCTGTGGTGGGCTGTGGGGGGCTGGGAAGGGCTGTGGTGGGCTGGGACGGGCTAGAACAGCTATGGTGGGCTGGGACGGGCTGTGGTGGGCTGGGACAGGCTGTGGTGGGATGGGACGGGCTGTGGTGGGCTGTGGAGGGCTGGGACGGGCTGTAGTGTGCCGTGGTGGGCTGGGACGGGCCGGGTGGGCTGTGGTGGGCTGGGACGGGCTGTGGTGGGCTGGGGCGGGCTGTGGTGGGCTGGGACGGGCTGTGGTGGGCTGGGACGGGCTGGGACGGGCCGTGGTGGGCTGGGACGGGCTGTGGTGGGCTTGGACAGGCTGTGGTGGGCTGGGACGAGCCGTTGTAAGCTGGGACGGGCCGTGATGGGCCGCGACGGGCCGTGGTGCGTTGTTATGGGCCGTGGTGGGCTGGGACGGGCTGTGGTGGGCTGTGGTGGACCGTGGTGGGCTGTGATGGGCTGTGGTAAGCTGGGACGGGATGTGGTAAGCTGGGACGGGCTTTCGTGGGCTGGGACGGGTTGTCGTTGGCTGGGACGGGCTGGGACGGGCCGTGGTGAGCTGGGACGGGCCGTGGTCGGCTGGGACAGCCCGTGGCGGGCTGGGACAGGCTGTGGTGAGCTGGGACGGGCCGTGGTGGGCCGGGACGGGCTGTGGTGGGCCGGGACGGGCCGTGGCGGGCTGGGACGAACTGTGGTGGGCTGGGATGAACTGTGGTGGGCTGTGGTGATCTGGGACGGGCTGTGGTAGGCTGGGACAAACTGTGGCGGGCTGGGACGGGCCGTGGCAGGCTGGGACGGGCCGTGGCGGGTTGGGACGGGCCGTGGCGGGCTGGGACGGGCCGTGGCGGGCTGGGACGGGTCGTGTTGGGCTGGGACAGGCTGTGGTGGGCTGGGATGGGCTGTGACGAGCTGTAACCGGCTGTGGTGGGCTGTGGTGGTCTGGTACGGGTTGTGGTGAGCTGAGATGGGCTGTGGTGGGCTTTGGTGGGCTGGGGTGGGCTGGGACGGGCTGGGACGGGCTGTGATGGGCTGTGGTGGTCTGGGATGGGCTGGGACAGGCTGTGGTGGGCCGTGGTAAGCCATGGTGGGCTGTGGTGGTCTGGGACGGGCTGTGGTGGGCTGTGGTGTGCCATGGTGGGCTGGGACAGGCTGCCGTGGGCTGGAAAGGGCTGTGGTGGGCTGGAACGGGCTGTGGTGGGCTGGGACAGGCTGTGGTGGGATGGGGACAAGCTGTGGTTGGTTGTGGTGGGCTGGGACAGGCTGTGGTGAGCTGAGACGGGCTGTGGTGGGCTGGGACGAGCTGTGACGGGGTGGGACGGGCTGTGGTGGTCTGCGCTAGGCTGTGGTGTGCTGTAGTGGCCTGTGATGGGCTGGGTGGGGCTGTGGTGGGCTGGGACGGGCTGTGGTGGGCTGGGACGGGCTGTGGTGGGCTGGGATAAGCTGTGTTGGGCTGGGACGGGCTGTGTTAGGCTGGGACAGGCTGTGGAGGATTGGGACGGGCTATGGAGAGCTGTGGAGAGCTGGGACGGTCTGTGGTGGGCTGGGACAGGCTGTGGTGAGCTTGGACCTGCTGTGGTGGTCGGGGACGGGTTGTGGTAGGTCCGGGACGGGCTGTCGTGGTCCGGGACGGGCTGTGGTGCGCTGGGAAGGCCTGGGACGGGCTGGGACGAGCTGGGACGGGCTGTGGTTGGCGGGGGACGGGCTGTGGTGGGCGGGGATGGGCTGGGACGAGCTGGGACGGGCTGTGGTGGATTGCGGTAGGCTGTGGTGCTCTGTAGTGGTCTGTGGTATTCTGTAGTGGTCTGTGGTGGGCTGGGACGGGCTGTGGTGGGCTGGGATGGGCTGTGGTGGGCTGGGCTGGGCCGTGGCAAGCCGTGGTGGGCCGTGGTAAGCTGTGATGGGCCGTGGTGGGCTGGGACAGGCTGTGGTGAGCTGAGACGGGCTGTGGTGGGCTGTGTCGGGCTGGGTCGAGCTGTGACGGGGTGGGACGGGCTGTGGTGGTCTGCGCTAGGCTGTGGTGTGCTGTAGTGGCCTGTGATGGGCTGGGACGGGCTGTTGTGGGCTGGGACGGGCTGTGGTGGGCTGGGACGGGCTGTGGTGGGCTGGGATAAGCTGTGTTGGGCTGGGACGGGCTGTGTTAGGCTGGGACAGGCTGTGGAGGATTGGGACGGGCTATGGAGAGCTGTGGAGAGCTGGGACGGTCTGTGGTGGGCTGGGACAGGCTGTGGTGGGCTTGGACCTGCTGTGGTGGTCGGGGACGGGTTGTGGTAGGTCCGGGACGGGCTGTCGTGGTCCGGGACGGGCTGTGGTGGGCTGGGAAGGCCTGGGACGGGCTGGGACGAGCTGGGACGGGCTGTGGTGGGCGGGGACGGGCTTTGGTGGGCGGGGATGGGCTGGGACGAGCTGGGACGGGCTGTGGTGGATTGCGGTAGGCTGTGGTGCTCTGTAGTGGTCTGTGGTGTTCTGTAGTGGTCTGTGGTGGGCTGGGACGGGCTGTGGTGGGCTGGGATGGGCTGTCGTGGGCTGGGAAGGGCTGTCGTGGGCTGTGGGGGCCTGGGACATGCTGGGGTGGGCTGTGGTGGGCTGGGACGTGCTGTGACGAGCTGGGACGAGCTGTGACGGGCTGTGGTGTGTTGTAGTGGCCTGTGGTATGCTGTAGTGGCCTGTGGTGGGCTGGGACGGGCTGTGGTGGGCTGGGACAAACTGTGGTGGGCTGTGGTGGGCTGGGATGAGCTGGGACAGGCTGGGACGGGCTGAGACGGGCTGTGGTGGGCTGGGATGGGCTGTGGTGGGCTGGGACGGGCTGCGATGGGCTGTGGTGGGTTGTGGAGAGCTGGGACGGGCTGTAGTGTGCCGTGGTGGGCTGGGACGGGCCGGGTGGGCTGGGATGGGCTGGGACGGGCTGTGGTGGGCTGGGGCGGGCTGTGGTGGGCTGGGACGGGCTGTGGTGGGCTGGGACGGGCTGGGACGGGCCATGGTGGTCTGGGACGGGCTGTGGTGGGCTGGGACGGGCTCTGGTGGGCTTGGACAGGCTGTGGTGGGCTGGGACGAGCCGTTGTAAGCTGGGACGGGCCGTGATGGGCTGCGACGGGCCGTGGTGGGTTGTTATGGGCCGTGGTGGGCTGGGACGGGCTGTGGTGGGCTGTGGTGGACCGTGGTGGGCTGTGATGGGCTGTGGTAAGCTGGGACGGGATGTGGTAAGCTGGGACGGTTTTTCATGGGCTGGGATGGGTTGTCGTGGGCTGGGACGAGCTGTGGTGAGCTGGGACGGGCCGTGGTGGGCCGGGACGGGCTGTGGTGGGCCGGGACGGGCCGTGGCGGGCTGGGACGAACTGTGGTGGGCTGGGATGAACTGTGGTGGGCTGTGGTGGGCTGGGATGGGCTGTGGTGATCTGGGACGGGCTGTGGTAGGCTGGGACAAACTGTGGCGGGCTGTGGTGGGCCGTGGTGGGCTGGGACGGGCCGTGGTGGGCCGGGAAAGGCTGTGTTTGGCTGGGACAGGCTGTGTTTGGCTGGGACAGGCTGTGGTGGGCTGGGACGGGCCGTGGTGGGCCGGGACGGGCCGTGGCGGGCTGGGACGGGTTGTGGAGGACTGGGACGAACTGTGGTGGTCTGTGGTGGGCTGTGGTGGACCGTGGTGGGCTGTGATGGGCTGTGGTAAGCTGGGACGGGATGTGGTAAGCTGGGACGGGCTTTCGTGGGCTGGGACGGGTTGTCGTGGGCTGGGACGGGCTGGGACGGGCCGTGGTGAGCTGGGACGGGCCGTGGTCGGCTGGGACAGGCTGTGGTGGGCTGGGACGGGCTGTGGTGGGCTGGGACGGGCCGTGGTGGGCCGGGACGGGCCGTGGTGGGCCGGGACAAACTGTGGTGGGCTGGGATGAACTGTGGTGGTCTGTGGTGGGCTGGGACGGGCTGTGGTGATCTGGGACGGGCTGTGGTAGGCTGGGACAAACTGTGGCGGGCTGGGACGGGCCGTGGCGGGCTGGGACGGGCCGTGGCGGGTTGGGACGGGCTGTGGCGGGTTGGGACGGGCCGTGGCGGGCTGGGACGGGTTGTGGTGGGCTGGGACGGGCCGTGGTGGGCTGGGAAGGGCTGTGGTGGGCTGGGCTGGGCCGTGGCAAGCCGTGGTGGGCCGTGGTAAGCTGTGATGGGCCGTGGTGGGCTGGGACAGGCTGTGGTGAGCTGAGACGGGCTGTGGTGGGCTGTGTCGGGCTGGTACGAGCTGTGACGGGGGTGGGACGGGCTGTGGTGGGCTGGGACAGGCTGTAGTGGCCTGTGATGGGCTGGGTGGGGCTGTGGTGGGCTGGGACGGGCTGTGGTGGGCTGTGGTGGGACGGGACAGGCTGTGGTGGGCTGGGACGGGCTGTGTTAGGCTGGGACAGGCTGTGGAGGATTGGGACGGGCTATGGAGAGCTGTGGAGAGCTGGGACGGTCTGTGGTGGGCTGGGACAGGCTGTGGTGGGCTTGGACCTGCTGTGGTGGTCGGGGACGGGTTGTGGTAGGTCCGGGACGGGCTGTCGTGGTCCGGGACGGTCTGTGGTGGGCTGGGAAGGCCTGGGACGGGCTGGGACGAGCTGGGACGGGCTGTGGTTGGCGGGGACGGGCTTTGGTGGGCGGGGATGGGCTGGGACGAGTTGGGACGGGCTGTGGTGGATTGCGGTAGGCTGTGGTGCTCTGTAGTGGTCTGTGGTGTTCTGTAGTGGTCTGTGGTGGGCTGGGACGGGCTGTGGTGGGCTGGGATGGGCTGTCGTGGGCTGGGAAGGGCTGTCGTGGGCTGTGGGGGCCTGGGACATGCTGGGGTGGGCTGTGGTGGGCTGGGACGTGCTGTGACGAGCTGGGACGAGCTGTGACGGGCTGTGGTGTGTTGTAGTGGCCTGTGGTATGCTGTAGTGGCCTGTGGTGGGCTGGGACGGGCTGTGGTGGGCTGGGACAAACTGTGGTGGGCTGTGGTGGGCTGGGATGAGCTGGGACAGGCTGGGACGGGCTGAGACGGGCTGTGGTGGGCTGGGATGGGCTGTGGTGGGCTGGGACGGGCTGCGATGGGCTGTGGTGGGTTGTGGAGAGCTGGGACGGGCTGTAGTGTGCCGTGGTGGGCTGGGACGGGCCGGGTGGGCTGGGATGGGCTGGGACGGGCTGTGGTGGGCTGGGGCGGGCTGTGGTGGGCTGGGACGGGCTGTGGTGGGCTGGGACGGGCTGGGACGGGCCGTGGTGGTCTGGGACGGGCTGTGGTGGGCTGGGACGGGCTCTGGTGGGCTTGGACAGGCTGTGGTGGGCTGGGACGAGCCGTTGTAAGCTGGGACGGGCCGTGATGGGCTGCGACGGGCCGTGGTGGGTTGTTATGGGCCGTGGTGGGCTGGGACGGGCTGTGGTGGGCTGTGGTGGACCGTGGTGGGCTGTGATGGGCTGTGGTAAGCTGGGACGGGATGTGGTAAGCTGGGACGGTTTTTTCATGGGCTGGGACGGGTTGTCGTGGGCTGGGACGAGCTGTGGTGAGCTGGGACGGGCCGTGGTGGGCCGGGACGGGCTGTGGTGGGCCGGGACGGGCCGTGGCGGGCTGGGACGAACTGTGGTGGGCTGGGATGAACTGTGGTGGGCTGTGGTGGGCTGGGATGGGCTGTGGTGATCTGGGACGGGCTGTGGTAGGCTGGGACAAACTGTGGCGGGCTGTGGTGGGCCGTGGTGGGCTGGGACGGGCCGTGGTGGGCCGGGAAAGGCTGTGTTTGGCTGGGACAGGCTGTGTTTGGCTGGGACAGGCTGTGGTGGGCTGGGACGGGCCGTGGTGGGCCAGGACGGGCCGTGGCGGGCTGGGACGGGTTGTGGAGGACTGGGACGAACTGTGGTGGTCTGTGGTGGGCTGTGGTGGACCGTGGTGGGCTGTGATGGGCTGTGGTAAGCTGGGACGGGATGTGGTAAGCTGGGACGGGCTTTCGTGGGCTGGGACGGGTTGTCGTGGGCTGGGACGGGCTGGGACGGGCCGTGGTGAGCTGGGACGGGCCGTGGTCGGCTGGGACGGGCTGTGGTGGGCTGGGACGGGCTGTGGTGGGCTGGGACGGGCCGTGGTGGGCCGGGACGGGCCGTGGTGGGCCGGGATGGGCCGTGGCGGGCTGGGACAAACTGTGGTGGGCTGGGATGAACTGTGGTGGTCTGTGGTGGGCTGGGACGGGCTGTGGTGATCTGGGACGGGCTGTGGTAGGCTGGGACAAACTGTGGCGGGCTGGGACGGGCTGTGGCGGGCTGGGACGGGCCGTGGCGGGTTGGGGACGGGCCGTGGCGGGTTGGGACGGGCCGTGGCGGGCTGGGACAAGTTGTGGTGGGCTGGGACGGGCCGTGGTGGGCTGGGACGGGCTGTGGTGGGCTGTGGGGGGCTGGGAAGGGCTGTGGTGGGCTGGGACGGGCTAGAACGGCTATGGTGGGCTGGGACGGGCTGTGGTGGGCTTGGATGGGCTGTGCTGTGCTGGAACGGTGTGGGACGAGTTGTGGTGAGTGTGGTGGGCTGGGACGGGCTGGGACGGACTGTGTTTAGCTGGGACGGGTTGTGGTGGGCCGTGGTGGGCTGGGACAGGCTGTGGTGAGCTGAGACGGGCTGTGGTGGGCTGTGTCGGGCTGGGACGAGCTGTGACGGGGTGGGACGGGCTGCGGTGGGCTGGGAAGGCCTGGGACGGGACGGGACGAGCTGCAACGGGACGGGACAGGCTGGGACGGGCTGTGCTGGGAAGGGACGGGACGGGTTGTGGTGGGCTGGGACGGGACGGGCTGTTCTGGGACGGGACGGGACGAGCTGGGACGGGACGAGACGGGCTGGGATGGGCCGGGACTGGCTCGGGTGGGCCGTGGTGGGCCGGGCCGGGACGGGACGGGCCATGGGGGGCCGGGATGGGCCGTGGTGGGGTGGGACGGGCTGTGGTGGGCTGGGACGGGCTGTGGTGGGTGTGGTGGGCTGGGAAGGGCTGTGGTGAGCTGAGACGGGCTGTGGTGGGCTGCGATGGAAAAGATGGTGGCAGACCTGGTAAGGAGGTCTGCCTGCTCTTCCCTTCTACGTGCCTGGATAACCCTGGGGCAAAGCAGAGCTCTACTGGCTTGGGTAGAGCTAAAACACCTCAAGAGGAGGGAGCTGTCGGCGCTGTTTTGGCTGAATGGAGGCAGGGGGTAGTACCTGTTATGGGAAGGCTATAGGGGAACGTCCTTGCCTTTGTTTAGTCTTACAAAAGTCCCTCGTATAGAGAACTTCCTTGAGTCTGTTTTCAAAAGCTCGTTTATCAGAGCTCCTGAAGTCGGGCCTCCCTTGCCACGACAGTGTAATCTTCAGGTCTCCCTTCCTTTCTCCCTTAGGTTGAAAACAGCTTTTCTATTTCTGTCCCCATCTGCAAACAGTTCCACAAGAACATCGTAGGGAAAGGCGGTGCCAACATGAAGAAGGTGAGATATTCTTCCTAACACAGGTGGGCTGGGACGGGCTGTGCTGGGCCGGGCCGGGCCCTGGTGGGCCGCGTTGGTCCGGGACGGGCCGCGGTGGTCCGGGACGGGCTGTCGTGGTCCGGGACGGGCCGCGGTGGTCCGGGACGGGCCGCGGTGGTCCGGGACGGGCTGTGGTGTGCTGGGACGGGCTGTGGTGGGCTGGGACATTCTGTGACGGGCTGTGGTGGGCCGGGACATTCTGTGACGGGCTGTGGTGGGCCGGGACGGGCTGTGGTGGGCCGTGGCGGGCTGTGACATTCTGTGGTGGGCTGTGGTGGGCTGGGACGGGCTGTGGTGGGCTGGGACGGGCTGTGTTGTGCAGGGACGGGCTGTTGCTGGCAGTGACGGGCTGTGGTGGGCTGGGACAGGCTGGGAAGGGCTGTGGTGTGTGGTGATGGTCTGTAGTGAGCTGGGACAGGCTGGGAAGGGCTGTGGTGGGCTGTGGTGGGCTGGAACGGTTTGTGGTGATCTGGAACGGGCTGTGATGGACTGGGGACGGGCTGTGGTGGACTGGGACGGTCTGTGGTTTGGTGGGACGGGCTGGGACGGGCTGTGGTGTGCTGGGACGGGCTGTGGTGGGCTGTGGTGGGCTGGGACGGGCTGGGACAGGCTGTGGTGGGGCTGTGGTGGGTTCTGCTGAGCTTGAGACGGGCTGTGGTGGGCTGGAACGAGCTGGGATGGGTTGTGGTGGGCTTGGGACGGGCTGTGGTGAGCTGGTACGGGCTGTGGGTGGGATGGGACGGGCTGTGGTGGGCTGTGGTGTGCTGGGACGGGCTGTTGGGTGTGCTGGGACGAGCTGTGGTGTGCTGGGACGGGCTGTGGTGGGCTGGGACGGGCTGCGACGGGCTGGGGACGGGCTGTGGTCTGCTGGGACGGGCTGCGCTGGTCTGTGGGTGGGCTGGGACGGGCGGGGACGGGCTGTGGTGGGCTGGGACGGGCTGGGATGGGCTGGCACGGGCTGGGACGGGCTGTGTTGGGCTAGGGACGGGCTGTGGTGTGCTGGGGACGGGCTGTGGTTCGCTGGGGACGGGCCATGGTAATCTGGGACGGGCTCTGGTAGGCCGGGGACGGGCTGTGGTGGGCTGTGGTGAGTTGGGACGGGGCTGTGGTCGACTGTGGTGGGCTGGGGATGGGCTGCGGTGGGCTGGGACGGGATGTGATGGACAGGGACGGGCTGTGGTGGGTGGGGGACGTGCTGTGGTGGGCTTGGACGGGCTGGGACGGGCTGGGACGGTCTGTAGTGGGCTGTGGTGGGCTGGCAAGGTCTGGGACGGGATGTGGTGAGCTGGGACGGGCTGTGGGCTGGGCCGGGCCGGGCCGGGCCGTGGTGGGCCGGGACGGGCTGTGGTAAGCCGGGATGGGCTCTGGTGGGCCGGGACGGGCTGTGGTAAGCTGTGGTGGGTTGGGACTGCCTGTGGTGGGCTGTGGTGGGCTGTGGTGGGCTGGGGACCGGCTGCGGTGGGCTGTGGTGGGCTGGAATGGGCTGGGACGGGCTGTGGTGGGTGTGGTGGCCTGGGACGGGCTGTGGTGGGCCGGAACGGGCTGTGGTGGGCTGGGATTTGCTGGGACGGCTGGAAGGGGCTGTGGTGGGCTGGGACGGGCTGCGGTGGGCTGGGACGGTCTGCGGTGGGCTGGGACGGGCTGGGACGGGCTGGGATTAGCTGCGGTGGGCTGGGACGAGCTGCGGTGGGCTGGGAGGGGCTGCGGTGGGCTGGGACGGGCCGTGGGTGTGCCGGGACGGGCCGTGGTGGGCCGGGACGGGCCGTGGTGGGCCGGGACAGGCGTGGTGGGCCGGGACGGGCCGTGGTGGGCTGGGACGGGCTGTGGTGGGCCGGGACGGGCTGTGTTTGGCTGGGACAGGCTGTGGTGGGCTGGGACGGGCCGTGGTGGGCCGGGCCGGGCCGTGGTAGGCCAGGACGGGCCGTGGCAGGCTGGGACGGGTTGTGGAGCACTGGGACGAACTGTGGTGGTCTGTGGTGGGCTGGGACGGGCTGTGGTGATCTGGGACGGGCTGTGGTAGGCTGGGACGGGCCGTGGCGGGCTGGGACGGGCCGTGGCGGGTTGGAACGGGCCGTGGCGGGCTGGGACGGGCTGTGGTGGGCTGGGACGGGCCGTGGTGGGCTGGGACGGGCTGTGGTGGGCTGGGCTGGGCCGTGGCAAGCCGTGGTGGGCCGTGGTAAGCTGTGATGGGCCGTGGTGGGCTGGGTCGGACTGTGGTGTGATGGGACGGGCTGTGGTGGGCTGGGACGGGCTGTGGTGGGCTGGGACGGGCTGTGGTGGGCTGGGACAGGCTGGGGTGGGCCGGGACGGGCCGTGGTGGGCCGGGACGGGCCGTGGCGGGACGGGACGGGCCGTGGTGGGCTGGGACGGGCCATGGTGTGCTGGGACAGGCTGTGGTGGGCTGTGGTGGAACGTGGTGGGCTGTGATGGGCTGTGGTAAGCTGGGACGGGATGTGGTAAGCTGGGACGGGCTTTCATGAGCTGGGACGGGCTGTCGTGGGCTGGGACGGGCTGGGACGAGCTGGGACGGGCTGGGACGGGCTGCGGTGGGCTGGGAAGGCCTGGGACGGGACGGGACGAGCTGGGACGTGACGCGACAGGCTGGGACGGGCTGTTCTGGGACGGGACGGGACGGGCTGGGACGGGATGGGACAGGCTGGGATGGGCCGGGACTGGCTCTGGTGGGCCGTGATGGGCCGGGACGGGCCGTGGTGGTTGTGGTGCGCTGGGAAAGAGCGGTGGTGAGCTGAGACGGGCTGTGGTGGGCTGCGATGGAAAAGATGGTGGCAGACCTGGTAAGGAGGTCTGCCTGCTCTTCCCTTCTACGTGCCTGGATAACCCTGGGGCAAAGCAGAGCTCTACTGGCTTGGGTAGAGCTAAAACACCTCAAGAGGAGGGAGCTGTCGGCGCTGTTTTGGCTGAATGGAGGCAGGGGGTAGTACCTGTTATGGGAAGGCTATAGGGGAACGTCCTTGCCTTTGTTTAGTCTTACAAAAGTCCCTCGTATAGAGAACTTCCTTGAGTCTGTTTTCAAAAGCTCGTTTATCAGAGCTCCCGAAGTCGGGCCTCCCTTGCCACGACAGTGTAATCTTCAGTTCTCCCTTCCTTTCTCCCTTAGGTTGAAAACAGCTTTTCTATTTCTGTCCCCATCTGCAAACAGATGTTCCACAAGAACATCGTAGGGAAAGGCGGTGCCAACATGAAGAAGGTGAGATATTCTTCCTAACACAGGTGGGCCGGGACGGGCTGTGCTGGGCCGGGCCGGGCCCTGGTGGGCCGCGTTGGTCCGGGACGGGCCGCGGTGGTCCGGGACGGGCTGTCGTGGTCCGGGACGGGCCTCGGTGGTCCGGGACGGGCCGCGGTGGTCCGGGACGGGCAGTGGTGTGCTGGGACGGGCTGTGGTGGGCTGGGACATTCTGTGACGGGCTGTGGTGGGCCGGGACATTCTGTGACGGGCTGTGGTGGGCCGGGACGGGCTGTGGTGGGCCGGGACAGGCTGTGGTGGGCCGGGGCGGGCTGTGACATTCTGTGGTGGGCTGTGGTGGGCTGGGACGGGCTGTGGTGGGCTGGGACGGGCTGTGTTGTGCAGGGACGGGCTGTTGCTGGCGGTGACGGGCTGTGGTGGGCTGGGGACAGGCTGGGAAGGGCTGTGGTGTGCGGTGATGGTCTGTAGTGAGCTGGGACAGGCTGGGAAGGGCTGTGGTGGGCTGTGGTGGGCTGGAACGGTTTGTGGTGATCTGGAACGGGCTGTGATGGACTGGGACGGGCTGGGACATGCTGGGACGGTCTGTGGTGGACTGGGACAGTCTGTGGTTTGGTGGGACAGGCTGGGACGGGCTGGGACGGGCTGGGACGGGCTGGGACGGGCTGTGGTGTGCTGGGACGGGCTGTGGTGGGCTGTGGTGGTCTGGGACGGGCTGTGGTGGGCTGTGGTGGGTTCTGCTGAGCTTGAGACGGGCTGTGGTGGGCTGGAACGAGCTGGGATGGGTTGTGGTGGGCTGGGACGGTCTGTGGTGAGCGGGGACGGGCTGTGGTGGGATGGGACGGGCTGTGGTGGTCTGGAACGGTCTGTGGTGGGCTGGGACGGTCTGTGGTGGGCTGGGACGGGCTGCGACGGGCTGGGACGGGCTGTGGTGTGCTGGGACGGGCTGTGCTGGTCTGTGGTGGGCTGGGACGGGCGGGGACGGGCTGTGGTGGGCTGGGACGGGCTGGCACGGGCTGGGACAGGCTGTGTTGGGCTAGGGACGGGCTGTGGTGTGCTGGGACGGGCTGTGGTTCGCTGGGACGGGCTATGGTAATCCGGGACGGGCTCTGGTAGGCCAGGACGGGCTGTGGTGGGCTGTGATGAGTTGGGACGGGCTGTGGTCGACTGTGGTGGGCTGGGATGGGCTGCGGTGGGCTGGGACGGGATGTGGTGGACAGGGACGGGCTGTGGTGGGTGGGGACGTGCTGTGGTGGGCTTGGACGGGCTGGGACGGTCTGTAGTGGGCTGTGGTGGGCTGGCAAGGTCTGGGACGGGATGTGGTGAGCTGGGACGGGCTGTGGGCTGGGACGGGTCGGGACGGGCCGTGGTGGGCCGGGACGGGCTGTGGTAAGCCGGGATGGGCTCTGGTGGGCCGGGACGGGCTGTGGTGGGCTGTGGTGGGTTGGGACTGGCTGTGGTGGGCTGTGGTGGGCTGGGACCGTCTGCGGTGGGCTGTGGTGGGCTGGAATGGGCTGGGACGGGCTGTGGTGGGTGTGGTGGCCTGGGACGCGCTGTGGTGAGCTGAGACGGGCTGTGGTGGGCTGGGATTTGCTGGGACGGCTGGAAGGGGCTGTGGTGGGCTGGGACGGTCTGCGGTGGGCTGGGACGGGCTGGGACGGGCTGGGATTGGCTGCGGTGGGCTGGGACGAGCTGCGGTGGGCTGGGACGAGCTGCGGTGGGCTGGGACGGGCCGTGGTGGGCCAGGACGGGCCGTGGTGGGCTGGAACGGGCCGTGGCGGGCTGGGACGGGTTGTGGAGGACTGGGACGAACTGTGGTGGTCTGTGGTGGGCTGGGACGGGCCATGGTGGGCTGGGACGGGCTGGGACGAGCTCTGCCGGGCTGGGACTGGCTGTGGTGGGCTGCGGTAGGCTGTGGTGTGCTGTAGTGGTCTGTGATGGGCTGGGACGGGCTGTGGTGGGCTGGGACGGGCTGTCGTGGGCTGTGGGGGCCTGGGACATGCTGTGGTGGGCTGGGAAGGGCTGGGACAAGCTGTGACGGGCTGGGACGAGCTGTGACGGGCTGTGGTGTGCTGTAGTGGCCTGTGGTGTGCTGTAGTGGCCTGTTGTGGGCTGGGACAAACTGTGGTGGGCTATGGTGGGCTGGGATGAGCTGGGACAGGCTGGGACGGGTTGTGGTGGGCTGTGGTGGGCTGGGACGTGCTGTGGTGCGCTGGGATGGGCTGTAGTGGGCTGTGGTGTGCTGTGGAGGGCTGGGACGGGCTGTGATATGCCGTGGTGGGCTGGGACGGGCCGTGGTTGGCTGGGATGGGCTAGGACGGGCTGTGGTGGGCTGGGACGGGCTGGGACTGGCTGTGGTTGGCTGTGGTGGGCTGGGACGCGCTGTGGTGGGCTGCGACAAGCTGGGACGGGCCGTGGTGGGCTGGGACGGGCTGTGGTGGGCTGGTACGGGCTGTGGCGGGCTGGAGCGGGCTGTGGTGGGTTGTGGTGAGCTGGGACGGGCTGACACGGGCTGTGGTGGGCTGTGGTAAGCTGGGACGGGTTGTGGTGGGCTGGGATGGGCTGGGACTTTCTGTGGTGAGCTGCGACGGTCTGTGGTGGGCTGGAACGGGCTGTGGTGGGCTGGGAAAGGCTGTGGTGGGCCGGGACGGGGCGTAGTGGACCGGGACGGGCCGTGGTGGGCCGGGACGGGCCATGGTGGGCTGGGACGGGCCGTGGCGGTTTGGGACGGGTTGTGGCGGGCTGGGACGAACTGTGGTGGTCTGTTGTGGGCTGGGACGGGCCATGGTGGGCTGGGACGGGCTGGGACGAGCTGTGACGGGCTGGGACGAGCTGTGACGGGCTGGGACGGGCTGTGGTGGGCTGCGGTAGGCTGTGGTGTGCTGTAGTGGTCTGTGGTGGGCTGGGACGGGCTGTCGTGGGATGGGACGGGCTGTCGTGGGCTGGGACGGGCTGGGACGAGCTGTGACGGCCTGGGACGAGCTGTGGTGGGCTGGGAAGGGCTGGGACGAGCTGTGACGGGCTGGGGCGAGCTGTGATGGGCTGGGACGGGCTGCGGTGGGCTGGGACATGCTGGGACGGGCTGTGGTAGGCTGAGACAGGCTGGTACGTGCTGTGGTGAGCGGAGACGGGCTGTGGTGGGCTTGGACGGGCCGTGGTGGGCTAGGACGGACTGGTACTTGATGTGGTGGGCTGGTACGGGCTGTGGTGGGCTGGGACGGGCTGTGGTGGTCTGGGACAAGCTGGGACTGGCTGTTGTGGGCTGGGACGGGCTGTGACGGGCTGTCGTGGGCTGGGATGGGCTGGGATGGTCTGGGACGGGCTGTGGTGGGCTGTGGTGGTTTGTGGTGAGCTGTGGTGGGCTGGGATTGGCTTTGAGGGGCGGGGAGAGATTTTGCTGGGCGGGGACAGGCTGTGGTGGGCGAGGACAGGTTGTGGTGGGCGGAGACGGGCTGTGGTGGGCTGTGGAGGGCTGGGACGGGCTGTGGTGGGCTGTGGTGGGCTGGGACGGGCTGTGGTGGGTAGGCACGGGCTGTGGTGGGCTGGGACGGGCTGGGACGGGTTGGCACGGGCTGGGACGGGCTGTGACGGGCTGTGGTGGGCTGGGACGGGCTGTGGTGGGCTAGGACGGGCTGCGGTGGGCGGGGACGGGCTGTGGTAGGCTGGGACGGGCTGTGGTGAGTGGAGACAGGCCGTGGTGCGCTGGGACGGGCCGTGGTGGTCTGGGACGGGCCGTGGTGCGCTGCGACGGACTGGTACTTGATGTGGTGGGCTGGTACGGGCTGTGGTGGGCTGGGACGGGCTGTGGTGGTCTGGGACAAGCTGGGACTGGCTGTGGTGGGCTGTGACGGGCTGTCGTGGGCTGGGATGGGCTGGGACAGGCTGTGGTGGGCTGGGACAAGCTGTGACTGGCTGCGGTGGGCTGGGACGGGCTGTGGTAGGCTGGGACGGGTTGTGGTGGGCTGGGACGGGCTGTGGTGGGTTGTGGTGGTCTGGGACGGGTTGTGGTGGGCTGGGACGGGCTGTGGTGGGCTGGGACGGGTTGTGGTGGGCTGGGATGGGCTGTGATAAGCTGTAACCGGCTGTGGTTGGGTGTGGTGGTCTGGGACGGGCCGTGGTGGGCTGGGACGGGCTGTGGTGGGCTGGGACGGGCTGTGGTGGGCTGGGACGGGCTGTCGTGGGCTGGGACGGGCTGTGGTGGGCTGGGACGGGCTGTGGTGGGCTGTGGGGGCCTGGGACATGCTGTGGTGGGCTGTGGTGGGCTGGGAAAAGCTGTGACGGGCTGGGACGAGCTGTGACGGGCTGTGGTGTGCTGTAGTGGCCTGTGGTGTGCTGTAGTGGCCTGTGGTGGGCTGGGACGGGCTGTGGTGGGCTGGGACAAACTGTGGTGGGCTATGGTGGGCTGGGATGAGCTGGGACAGGCTGGGACGGGTTGTGGTGGGCTGTGGTGGGCTGGGACGGGCTGTGGTGCGCTGGGATGGGCTGTAGTGGGCTGTGGTGTGCTGTGGAGGGCTGGGACGGGCTGTGATGTGCCGTGGTGGGCTGGGACGGGCCGTGGTGGGCTGGGATGGGCTAGGATGGGCTGTGGTGGGCTGGGACGGGCTGGGACTGGCTGTGGTTGGCTGTGGTGGGCTGGGACGCGCTGTGGTGGGCTGCGACAAGCTGGGACGGGCCGTGGTGGGATGGCACGGGCTGTGGTGGGCTGGGACGGGCTGTGGTGGGCTGGTACGGGCTGTGGCGGGCTGGAGCGGGCTGTGGTGGGTTGTGGTGAGCTGGGACGGGCTGACACGGGCTGTGGTGGGCTGTGGTAAGCTGGGACGGGCAGTGGTGTGCTGGGACGAGCTGTGGTGTGCTGGGACGGGCTGTGGTGGGCTGGCACGGGCTGCGCTGGGCTGGGACGAGCTGCGCTGGGCTGGGACGAGCTGGGACGGGCTGTGGTGGGCTGGGACTTGCTGTGGTGGGCTGGGACGGGCTGTGGTGGGCTGGGACGGGCTGTGGTTGGCTGGGACAGGCTGTGGTGGGCTGGGACGAGCTGGGACGGGCTGGCACGGGCTGTGGTGGGCTGGTACGGTCTGACACTGGCTGGGACGGGCTGTGGTGGGCTGGGACTGGCTGTGGTGGCCTGGGAAGAGCTGTTTTGGGTTGAGGCGGGTTCTGGTGGGCTGGGATAGGCTGTGGTGGGTTGTGGTGGGCTGGGACGGGCTGTGGTGGGCTGGGACGGGCTGTGGTGGGCTTGGACGGGCTGTGGTGGGCTGGGAAGGGCCGTGGTGGGCTGTGGTGGGCTGGGACGGGCTGTGGTGTGCTGGGAAGGGCCGTGGTGGGCTGCGGTGGGCCATGGTGGGCTGCGACGGACCGTGGTTGGCCGGGACGGACCGCTGTGGGCCGTGGTGGGCCGCGACGGGCTGTGGTGGGCCGCTACGAGCCGTGGTGGGCTTGTTCGGGCCGTGCTGGGCTTGTTCGGGCCGTGCTGGGCTGTTTCGGGCCGTGGTGGGCTGGGACGGGCCGTGGTGGGCTGGGACGGGCCGTTGTGGGCTGAGACGGGCCGTGGTGGGCTGGGACGGGCTGTGGTCGACGGGGACTGGCTGTGGTGGGCTGGGACGAGCTGGGACGGGCTGTGGTGGGCTGGGACGAGCTGGGACGGGCTGTGGTGGGCTGGGACGAGCTGGGACGGGCTGGCACGGGCTGTGGTGGGCTGGTACGGTCTGACACTGGCTGGGACGGGCTGTGGTGGGCTGGGACGGGCTGTGGTGGCCTGGGACGGGCTGTGGTGGCCTGGGAAGAGCTGTTTTGGGTTGAGGCGGGTTCTGGTGGGCTGGGACAGGCTGTGGTGGGCTGTGGTGGGCTGCGGTGGGCTGTGGTGGGCTGGGACGGGCTGTGGTGGGCTGGGACGGGCTGTGGTGGGCTGGGAAGGGCCGTGGTGGGCTGAGGTGGGCCATGGTGGGCTGCGATGGACCGTGGTTGGCCGGGACGGACCGCTGTGGGCCGTGGTGGGCCGCTGTGGGCTGTGGTGGGTTGCTACGAGCCGTGGTGGGCTTGTTCGGGCCGTGCTGGGCTTGTTCGGGCCGTGGTGGGCTGTTTCGGGCCGTGGTGGGCTGGGACGGGCCGTGGTGGGCTGTGGTGGGCCGTGGTGGTCTGGGACGGGCTGTAGTGGGCTGTGGTAGGTTCTGGTGAGCTTGAGACGGGCTGTGGTGGTCTGGGACAAGCTGGGATGGTCTGTAATGGGCGGGGACAGCCTGTGGTGGGCTGGGACGGGCTGTGGTGGGCTGGGACGGGCTGGGACGGGCTGTGGTGGGCTGGGACGGGCTAGTGGTGGGCTGGGACGGGCCGTGGTGGGCTGAGACGGGCCGTGGTGGGCTGGGACGGGCCGTGGTGGGCTGGGACGGGCTGTGGTGGGCGGGGATGGGCTGTGGTGGGCTGGGATGGGCCGTGGTGGGCTGGGACGGGCCGTGGTGGGCTGGGACGGGCTGTGGTGCTCAGGGACGGGCTGTGGTGGGCTGGGATGGGCTGTGGTGGGCTGTGGTGGGCTGGGACGAGTTGTACTGGGCTGGGACAGACTGTGGTGGGCTGTGGTGGGCTGGGAAGGGCTGTCGTGGGATGGGACGGGCTGTCATGGGCTGGGACGGGCTGTCGTGGGCTGTGGGGGCCTGGGACATGCTGTGGTGGGCTGGGAAGGGCTGGGACGAGCTGTGATGGGCTGGGACGGGCTGCGGTGGGCTGGGACATGCTGGGACGGGCTGTGGTAGGCTGAGACAGGCTGGTACGTGCTGTGGTGAGCGGAGACGGGCTGTGGTGGGTTTGGACGGGCCGTGGTGGGCTGGGACGGGCTGTAGTGGTCTGGGACAAGCTGGGACTGGCTGTTGTGGGCTGTGACGGGCTGTGACGGGCTGTCGTGGGCTGGGATGGGCTGGGATGGTCTGGGATGGGCTGTGGTGGTTTGTGGTGAGCTGTGGTGGGCTGGGATTGGCTTTGAGGGGCGGGGAGAGATTTTGCTGGGCGGGGACAGGCTGTGGTGGGCGAGGACAGGTTGTGGTGGGCGGAGACGGGCTGTGGTGGGCTGTGGTGGGCTGTGGTGGGCTGGGACGGGCTGTGGTGGGCTGGGACGGGCTGTGGTGGGCTAGGACGGGCTGTGGTGGGTAGGCACGGGCTGTGGTGGGCTGGGACGGGCTGGGACGGGTTGGCACGGGCTGGGACGGGCTGTGACGGGCTGTGGTGGGCTGGGACGGGCTGTGGTGGGCTAGGACGGGCTGTGGTGTGCTGGGACAAGTTGTGGTGGGTTGTGGTGCGCCGTGGTGAGCCGGACAGGGCTGTGGTGGGCCAGGACGGGCTGTGGTGGGCTGGGAAGGCCTGGGACAGGCTGGGACGAGCTGTGCTGGGCGGGGACGGGCTCTGCTGGGCGGGGACGGGCTGTGGTGGGTTGTGGTGAGCTGGGACGGTCTGGGACGGGCTGACACAGGCTGTGGTGGGCTGGGATGGACAGGTACGACCTGTGGTGGGCTTGGACGTGTTGTGGTTGGCTGGGACTGGCTCTGGTTGGCTGGGACGGGCTGTGGTGGGCTGGGATGGACAGGCACGAACTGTGGTGGGCTTGGACGGGCTGTGGTGGGCTGGGACGGGCTGTGGTTCGCTGGGACAGACCGTGGTTGGCCGGGACGGACCGCTGTGGGCCGTGGTGGGCCGCGACGGGCTGTGGTGGGCCGCTACGAGCCGTGGTGGGCTTGTTCGGGCCGTGGTGGGCTTGTTCGGGCCGTGCTGGGCTGTTTCGGGCCGTGGTGGGCTTGTTCGGGCCGTGGTGGGCTGGGACGGGCCGTTGTGGGCTGAGACGGGCCGTGGTGGGCTGGGACGGGCTGTGGTCGACGGGGACTGGCTGTGGTGGGCTGGGACGAGCTGGGACGGGCTGTGGTGGGCTGGGACGGGCTGTGGTGGGCTGGGACGAGCTGGGACGGGCTGTGGTGGGCTGGGACGAGCTGGGACGGGCTGTGGTGGGCTGGGACGAGCTGGGACGGGCTGTCACGGGCTGTGGTGGGCTGGTACGGTCTGACACTGGCTGGGACGGGCTGTGGTGGGCTGGGACGGGCTGTGGTGGGCTGGGACGGGCTGTGGTGGCCTGGGAAGAGCTGTTTTGGGTTGAGGCGGGTTCTGGTGGGCTGGGACAGGCTGTGGTGGGCTGTGGTGGGCTGCGGTGGGCTGTGGTGGGCTGGGACAGGCTGTGGTGGGCTGGGACGGGCTGTGGTGGGCTGGGAAGGGCCGTGGTGGGCTGAGGTGGGCCATGGTGGGCTGCGACGGACCGTGGTTGGCCGGGACGGACCGCTGTGGGCCGTGGTGGGCCGCGACGGGCTGTGGTGGGCCGCTACGAGCCGTGGTGGGCTTGTTCGGGCCGTGCTGGGCTTGTTCGGGCCGTGCTGGGCTGTTTCGGGCCGTGGTGGGCTGGGACGGGCCGTGGTGGGCTGTGGTGGGCCGTGGTGGTCTGGGACGGGCTGTGGTGGGCTGTGGTAGGTTCTGGTGAGCTTGAGACGGGCTGTGGTGGTCTGGGACGGGCTGGGATGGTCTGTAATGGGCGGGGACGGCCTGTGGTGGGCTGGGACGGGCTGTGGTGGGCTGGGACGGGCTGGGACGGGCTGTGGTGGGCTGGGACGGGCTAGTGGTGGGCTGGGACGGGCCGTGGTGGGCTGAGACGGGCCGTGGTGGGCTGGGACGGGCCGTGGTGGGCTGGGACGGGCTGTGGTGGGCGGGGATGGGCTGTGGTGGGCTGGGATGGGCCGTGGTGGGCTGGGACGGGCCGTGGTGGGCTGGGACGGGCTGTGGTGCTCAGGGACGGGCTGTGGTGGGCTGGGATGGGCTGTGGTGGGCTGTGGTGGGCTGGGACGAGTTGTACTGAGCTGGGACAGACTGTGGTGGGCTGTGGTGGGCTGGGAAGGGCTGTGGTGGTTTGGGACGGGCTGTGGTGGTCTGTGGTGGGCTGGGACGGGCCGTGGTGGGCTGGGACGGGCCGTGGTGGGCTGGGACGGCCTGTGGTCACTTGTCGTGGGCTGGGACGGGCCGTGGTGGCTTGGGACGGACTCTGGTGGGCCGGGACAAGCTCTGGTGGCCTCTGACGGGCTGTGACGGGCTGTGGTGTGCTGTATTGGGCTGTGGTGGGCTGGGACGGCCTCTGGTGGGCTGGGAAGGGCTGGGTGGGCTGTGGTGGCCTGTGGTGGGCTGGGACGAGTTGTAGTGGGCTGGGACGGGCTGTGGTGGGCTGAGACGGGCTGTGGTGGGCTGTGGTAAGCTGGGACGGGCTCTGGTGGGCTGGGACGGGCTGTGGTGTGCTGTGGTGGGCTGAGACGGGCTGTGGTGGGCTGAGACGGGCTGCGGTGGGCTGTGGTGGGCTGGGACGGGCTGGGACGGGCTGTGGTGGGCTGGGACGGGCTGTGGTGGGCTGGGACGAGCTGGGACGGGCTGGCACGGGCTGTGGTGGGCTGGTACGGTCTGACACTGGTTGGGACGGGCTGTGGTGGGCTTGGACGGGCTGTGGTGGCTTGGGAAGAGCTGTTTTGGGTTGAGGTGGGTTCTGGTGTGCTGGGACAGGCTGTGGTGGGTTGTGGTGGGCTGGGACGGGCTGTGGTGGGCTGGGACGGGCTGTGGTGGGCTGGGACGGGCTGTGGTGTGCTGGGAAGGGCCGTGGTGGGCTGAGGTGGGCCATGGTGGGCTGCGACGGACCGTGGTTGGCCGGGACGGACCGCTGTGGGCCGTGGTGGGCTGCGACGGGCTGTGGTGGGCCGCTACGAGCCGTGGTGGGCTTGTTCGGGCCGTGCTGGGCTTGTTCGGGCCGTGCTGGGCTTGTTCGGGCCGTGGTGGGCTGTTTCGGGCCGTGGTGGGCTGGGACGGGCCGTGGTGGGCTGGGACGGGCCGTTGTGGGCTGAGACGGGCCGTGGTGGGCTGGGACGGGCTGTGGTCGACGGGGACGGGCTGTGGTGGGCTGGGACGAGCTGGGACGGGCTGTGGTGGGCTGGGACGAGCTGGGACGGGCTGTGGTGGGCTGGGACGAGCTGGGACGGGCTGTGGTGGGCTGGGACGAGCTGGGACGGGCTGTGGTGGGCTGGTACGGTCTGACACTGGCTGGGACGGGCTGTGGTGGGCTGGTACGGTCTGACACTGGCTGGGACGGGCTGTGGTGGGCTTGGACGGGCTGTGGCGGCCTGGGAAGAGCTGTTTTGGGTTGAGGCGGGTTCTGGTGGGCTGGGACAGGCTGTGGTGGGCTGTGGTGGGCTGCGGTGGGTTGTGGTGGGCTGGGACGGGCTGTGGTTGGCTGGGACGGGCTGTGGTGAGCTGGAAAGGGCCGTGGTGAGCTGAGGTGGGCCATGGTCGGCTGCGACGGACCGTGGTTGGCCGGGACGGACCGCTGTGGGCCGTGGTGGGCCGCGACGGGCTGTGGTGGGCTGTGGTGGGTTATGGTGAGCTTAGACGGGCTGTGGTGGGTTGGGACGGTCTGTGGTGGGTTGTGGTGGGCTGGGACGGGCTGTTGTGGTCAGGGACGGGCTGTGGTGGACCGGGACGGGCTGTGGTGGGCTGTGACAGGCTGTGGTGGGCTGGGTCGGGCTGTGGCAGGCTGGGATGGGCTTTGGCGGGCCGGGACAATCTGTGACGGGCTGTGGCGGGCCGTCGTTGGCCGTGGTGGGCTGTAGTGGGCCGTGGTGAGCCGTGGTGGGCTGTGGTAAGCTGGGACGGGCTGTGGTGACATGGGACGGGCTGTGGTGGGCTGTGGAGGGCTGGGACGGGCTGTGGTGGGCTCGA
The DNA here is from genome assembly GCF_023638135.1 of Falco biarmicus. Classification (NCBI taxonomy): domain Eukaryota; kingdom Metazoa; phylum Chordata; class Aves; order Falconiformes; family Falconidae; genus Falco; species Falco biarmicus. The sequence continues at coordinate 369,001 of NW_026612010.1, read as the reverse complement.
CGGGCTGTGGTTGGCTGGGACCGTCTGTTTTGGGCTGGGGTGGCCTGTGGTGGGCTGTGGTGGGCTGGGACGGGCTGTGGTGGGTTGGGACGGGCTGGGACGGGCTGGGACGGGCAGTGGCGGGTTGGGACGGGCAGTGGTGGGCTGGGACGGGCTGTGGTGGGCTGGGACGGTCTGACACTGGCTGGGACGGGCTGTGGTGGGCTGGGACGGGCTGTGGTGGGCTGGGACGGGCTGTGGTGGGCTTGGACGGGCTGTGGTGGCCTGGGAAGAGCTGTTTTGGGTTGAGGCGGGTTCTGGTGGGCTGGGATAGGCTGTGGTGGGTTGTGGTGGGCTGGGACAGGCTGTGGTGGGTTGTGGTGGGCTGGGACGGGCTGTGGTGGGCTGGGACGGGCTGTGGTGGGCTGGGACGGGCTGTGGTGTGCTGCCAAGGGCCGTGGTGGGCTGAGGTGGGCCATGGTGGGCTGCGACAGACCGTGGTTGGCCGGGACGGACCGCTGTGGGCCGTGGTGGGCTGCGACGGGCTGTGGTGGGCCGCTACGAGCCGTGGTGGGCTTGTTCGGGCCGTGGTGGGCTTGTTCGGGCCGTGGTGGGCTTGGTCGGGCCGTGGTGGGCTGGGACGGGCCGTGGTGGGCTGTGGTGGGCCGTGATGGTCTGGGACGGGCTGTGGTGGGCTGTGGTAGGTTCTGGTGAGCTTGAGACGGGCTGTGGTGGTCTGGGACGGGCTGGGATGGTCTGTAATGGGCGGGGACGGCCTGTGGTGGGCTGGGACGGGCTGTGGTGGGCTGGGACGGCCTGTGGTCAGTTGTCGTGGGCTGGGACGGGCCGTGGTGGCTTGGGACGGACTCTGGTGGGCCGGGACAAGCTCTGGTGGCCTCTGACGGGCTGTGACGGGCTGTGGTGTGCTGTATTGGGCTGTGGTGGGCTGGGACGGCCTCTGGTGGGCTGGGAAGGGCTGGGTGGGCTGTGGTGGCCTGTGGTGGGCTGGGACGAGTTGTAGTGGGCTGGGACGGGCTGTGGTGGGCTGAGACGGGCTGTGGTGGGCTGTGGTAAGCTAGGACGGGCTCTGGTGGGCTGGGACGGGCTGTGGTGTGCTGTGGTGGGCTGAGACGGGCTGTGGTGGGCTGAGACGGGCTGCGGTGGGCTGTGGTGGGCTGGGACGAGCTGGGACGGGCTGTGGTGGGCTGGGACAGGCTGTGGTGGGCTGGGACGAGCTGGGACGGGCTGGCACGGGCTGTGGTGGGCTGGTACGGTCTGACACTGGCTGGGACGGGCTGTGGTGGGCTTGGACGGGCTGTGGTGGCTTGGGAAGAGCTGTTTTGGGTTGAGGCGGATTCTGGTGGGCTGGGATAGGCTGTAATGGGTTGTGGTGGGCTGGGACGGGCTGTGGTGTGCTGGGAAGGTCCGTGCTGGGCTGAGGTGGGCCATGGTGGGCTGCGACGGACCGTGGTTGGCCGGGACGGACCGCTGTGGGCCGTGGTGGGCTGCGACGGGCTGTGGTGGGCCGCTACGAGCCGTGGTGGGCTTGTTCGGGCCGTGGTGGGCTTGTTCGGGCCGTGCTGGGCTTGTTCGGGCCGTGCTGGGCTTGTTCGGGCCGTGGTGGGCTGTTTCGGGCCGTGGTGGGCTGGGACGGGCCGTGGTGGGCTGGGACGGGCCGTTGTGGGCTGAGACGGGCCGTGGTGGGCTGGGACGGGCTGTGGTCGACGGGGACTGGCTGTGGTGGGCTGGGACGAGCTGGGACGGGCTGTGGTGGGCTGGGACGAGCTGGGACGGGCTGTGGTGAGCTGGGACGAGCTGGGAAGGGCTGTGGTGGGCTGGGACGAGCTGGGACGGGCTGTGGTGGGCTGGGACGAGCTGGGACGGGCTGGCACGGGCTGTGGTGGGCTGGTACGGTCTGACACTGGCTGGGACGGGCTGTGGTGGGCTGGGACGGGCTGTGGTGGGCTTGGACGGGCTGTGGTGGTATGGGAAGAGCTGTTTTGGGTTGAGGCGGGTTCTGGTGGGCTGGGACAGGCTGTGGTGGGCTGTGGTGGGCTGCGGTGGGCTGTGGTGGGCTGGGACGGGCTGTGGCGGGCTGTGGTGGGTTATGGTGAGCTTAGACGGGCTGTGGTGGGTTGGGACGGTCTGTGGTGGGTTGTGGTGGGCTGGGACGGGCTGTTGTGGTAAGGGACGGGCTGTGGTGGACCGGGACGGGCTGTGGTGGGCTGTGACAGGCTGTGGTGGGCTGGGTCGGGCTGTGGCAGGCTGGGATGGGCTTTGGCGGGCCGGGACAGTCTGTGGCGGGCTGTGGCGGGCCGTCGTTGGCCGTGGTGGGCTGTAGTGGGCCGTGGTGAGCCGTGGTGGGCTGTGGTAGGCTGGGACGGGCTGTGGTGACCTGGGACGGGCTGTGGTGGGCTGTGGAGGGCTGGGACGGGCTGTGGTGGGCTCGACGGGCTGTGGTTGGCTGGGACCGTCTGTTTTGGGCTGGGATGGCCTGCGGTGGCCTGTGGTGGGCTGTGGTGGGCTGGGACGGGCTGTGGTGGGTTGGGACGGGCTGGGACGGGCTGGGACGGGCAGTGGCGGGTTGGGACGGGCAGTGGTGGGCTGGGACGGTCTGTGGTGGGCTGTGGTAAGCTGGGACAGGCTGTGGTGGGCTGTGGTGTGCTGGGACGGGCTGTGGTGGGCCGGGACGGGCCGTGGTGGGCTGTGGTGCGCCGTGTTTATCTGGGACGAGCTGTGGTGGGCCATGGCGGGCCGTGGTGGGCTGGGACGGGCCGTGGTTTGCCGTGGTGGGCTGAAACAGGCTGTGGTGACCGGTGGTGGGTTGTGGTGACCGGTGGTGGGCTGTGGTGGTCCTGTGGTGGGCTGTGGTGGGCTGGGACGGGTTGCGGTGGGCTGGGACGGGTTTCGGTGGGCTAGGACGGGCTGCGGTGGGCTGGGATAAGCTGTGTTGGGCTGCGACGGGCTGTGGTAGGCTGGGATGAGCTGTGGAGGGTTGGGACGGGCTGTGGAGGGTTGTGGAGGGCTGTGCTGGGCTTGGACAGGCTGTGGTGGGCTGAGATGGGCTGTGGTGGTCCGTGGTGGGCTGGGACGGGCCGTGCTGGGCTAGGACGGGCTGTGGTGAACTGCGGTGGGCTGTGATGGGCCGTGGTGGGCTGGGACGGGCCGTGGTGGGCTCGATGAGCTGTGGTTGGCTGGGACCGTCTGTTATGGGCTGGGATGGCCTGCGGTGGCCTGTGGTGGGCTGTGGTGGGCTGGGACGGGCTGTGGTGGGTTGGGACAGGCTGGGACGGGCTGGGACGGGCAGTGGTGGGTTGGGACGGGCAGTGGTGGGCTGTGGTGTGCTGGGATGGGCTGTGGTGTGCCGGGACGGGCCGTTGTCGGCTGTGGTGTGCCGTGTTTATCTGGGACGTGCTGTGGTGGGCCATGGCGGGCGGTGGTGGGCTGGGACGGGCCGTGGTTTGCCGTGGTGGGCTGAAACAGGCTGTGGTGACCTGTGGTGACCGGTGGTGATCGGTGGTTGGCTGTGGTGACCGGTGGTGGGCTTTGGTGACCTGTGGTGGGCTGTGGTGGGCTGGGACGGGTTGCGGTGGGCTGGGACGGGTTGCGGTGGGCTGGGACGGGCTGCGGTGGGCTGGGACGGGCTGCGATGGGCTGGGATAAGCTGTGTTGGGCTGCGACGGGCTGTGGTAGGCTGGGATGAGCTGTGGAGGGTTGGGACGGGCTGTGGAGGGTTGTGGAGGGCTGTGCTGGGCTTGGACAGGCTGTGGTGGGCTGAGATTGGCTGTGGTGGTCCGTGGTGGGCTGGGACGGGCCGTGCTGGGCTAGGACGGGCTGTGGTGAACTGTGGTGGGCTGTGATGGGCCGTGGTGGGCTGCGACGGGCCGTGGTGGGCTGGGACGGGCCGTGGTGGGCTGGGACAGGCTGTGGTGGGCTGTGGTGGACTGGGAAGGGCCGTGGTGGGCCGTGGTGTGCTCTGGTGGGCCATGGTGGACCGTGGTTGGCCGTGGTGGGCCGGGACAGGCCGTGGTTAGCCGTGGTGGGCTGAAACAGGCTGGGACGGGCTCTGGTGGGCTGGGACAGGCTCTGGTGGGCTGGGACGGGCTGTGGTGGGCTGGGACGGGCTGTGGTGGGCTGTGGTGGGCTGGGACGGGCTGTGGTCGTCTGGGACGGGCCGTGGTGGGCTGAGACGGGCCGTGGTGGGCTGGGACGGGCTGGTACTTGCTGTGGTGGGCTGTTACGGGCTGTGGTGTGCTGTGAGAGGCTGTGGTGGTCTGGGACGAGCTGGGACGGGCTGTGGTGGGCTGGGACGGGCTGTGGTGGGCTGGGACGGGCTGTGGTGGGCCGTAGTGGGCTGTGGTGGGCTGGGACGGGCTGTAGTGGTCTGTGACAAGCTCTTGTGGGCTGTGGTGGGCTGGGACGAGCTGTGGTGGGCTCTGGTGGGCTCTGGTGGGCTGGGACGGGCTGTCGTGGGCTGGGACGGGCTGTCGTGGTCTGGGACGGGCTGGGACGGGCCGTGGTGGGCTGGGACGGGCCGTGGTGGGCTGGGACGGATTGGGATAGGCTGCGGTGGGCCGTGGTGTGCTGTGGTGGGCCGTGGTGGGCTGGGATAGGCTCTGGTGAGCTGACACGGGCTCTGGAGGTCTGTGGTGGGCTAGGACGGCTTGTGGTGGGCTGGGACGGGCTGTGGTGGGCCGTGGTGGGCTGTGGTGGGCTTTCGTGGGCCGTGGTGGGCTGGGACGGGCTGTGGTGGGCTGGGACGGGCTGCGGTGGGTTGTGGAGAGCTGGGACGGGCTGTGGTGGGCTGCGACGGGCTCTGGGGGTCTGGGACAGGCTTGGACGAGCTGGGACAGGCTGGGACAGGCTGTGGTGGGCTGAGACGGGCTGGGAGGGGCTGGGACGGGCTGTGGTGGGCTGGGACGGTCTGTGGTGGGCTGTGGTAAGATGAGACGGGCCGTGGTGGGCTGGGACGGGCTGGTACTTGCTGTGGTGGGCTGTTACGGGCTGTGGTGGGCTGTGGTGGGCTGTGGTGGTCTGGGACGAGCTGGGACGGGCTGTTGTGGGCTGGGACGGGCTGTGGTGGGCTGGGACGGGCTGTGGTGGGCTGGGACGGGCTGTGGTGGGCTGGGACGGGCTGTGGTGGGCCGTAGTGGGCTGTGGTGAGCTGGGACGGGCTGTGGTGGTCTGTGACAAGCTCTTGTGGGCTGTGGTGGGCTGGGACGAGCTGTGGTGGGCTCTGGTGGGCTCTGGTGGGCTGGGACGGGCTGTCGTGGGCTGGGACGGGCTGGGACGGGCCGTGGTGGGCTGGGACGGGCCGTGGTGGGCTGGGACGGGCCGTGGTGGGCTGGGACGGGTTGGGATAGGCTGCGGTGGGCCGTGGTGTGCTGTGGTGGGCCGTGGTGGGCTGGGATAGGCTCTGGTGAGCTGAGACGGGCTCTGGAGGTCTGTGATGGGCTAGGACGGCTTGTGGTGGGCTGGGACGGGCTGTGGTGGGCTGTGGTGGGCTTTCGTGGGCCGTGGTTGGCTGGGACAGGCTGTGGTGGGCTGTGGTGGGCTGCGACGGGCTCTGGGGGTCTGGGACAGGCTTGGACGAGCTGGGACAGGCTGGGACAGGCTGTGGTGGGCTGAGACGGGCTGGGAGGGGCTGGGACGGGCTGTGGTGGGCTGGGACGGTCTGTGGTGGGCTGTGGTAAGCTGGGACGGGCTGTGGTGGGCTGTGAGAGGCTGTGGTGGGCTGTGGTGGGCTGGGACGGGCTGTGGTGGGCGGGGACGGGCCGTGGTTTGCCGTGGTGGGCTGAAACAGGCTGTGGTGACCGGTGGTGGGCTGTGGTGACCTGTGGTGGGCTGTGGTGGGCTGGGACGGGTTGCGGTGGGCTGGGACGGGTTGCGGTGGGCTGGGACGGGTTTCCGTGGGCTGGGATAAGCTGTGTTGGGCTGCGACGGGCTGTGGTAGGCTGGGATGAGCTTTGGAGGGTTGGGACGGGCTGTGGAGGGTTGTGGAGGGCTTTGCTGGGCTTGGACAGGCTGTGGTGGGCTGAGAAGGGCCGTGGTGGTCCGTGGTGGGCTGGGACGGGCCGTGCTGGGCTAGGACGGGCTGTGGTGAACTGTGGTGGGCTGTGATGGGCCGTGGTGGGCTGGGACGGGCCGTGGTGGGCTGGGACGGGCCGTGGAGTGCCGGGACGGGCCATGGTGGGCTGGGACGGGCTCTGGGGGTCTGGGCCAGGCTTGGACGAGCTGGGACAGGCTGGGACGGGCTGTGGTGGGCTGGGACGGGCTGTGGTGGGCTGTGGTGGGACGGGACGGGCTGTGGTGAGCCAGGACGGGCTGTGGTGTGCTGAGACGGGCTCTGGTGGGACGGGACGGGCTGTGGTGGGACGGGACGGGCTGTGGTGGGACGGGATGGGCTGTGGTGTGCCGGGACGGGCTGTGGTGGGCTGGGACGCGCTGTGGTGCACTGGGACGAATTGTGGTGGGCTGGGACGGGCTGTGGTGAGCCGTGGTGGGCCGTTGGGGGCTGGGACGGGCCGTCGTGAACTGTGGTGGGTTGGGACGGGCTGTGGGGGGCTGGGTCGGGCTAAGACGGGCTGTGGTGGGCTGGGACGGGTCGCAGTGGGCTGGGACGGGCTGTGGTGGGCTGGGACAGGCTATGGTGGGCCGGGACAAGCTGTGGTAGGTTGGGACGGGCTCTGGTGGACTGGAACGGCCTCTGCTGGGCTGGAACAGGCCGTGGTGGGCTGGGATGGGCTGTGGTGGGGTGTGGTGAGCTGAGACGGTCTGGGAGGGGCTGAAACGGGCTGGGCCGGCTCTGGGGGTCTGGGAGGGGCTGGGAAGGCCTGTGGTGGGCTGGGACGAGCTGGGACGGGCTGGGACGGGCAGTGGTGGGCTGGGACGGGCAGTGGTGGGCTGGGACAGGCTGTGGTGGGCTGGGACGGGCTGTGGTGGGCTGGGACGGGCTGTGGTGGGCTGAGGTGGGCCGCGGTGGGCCGGGACGGACCATGGTGGGCCGGGACGGGCGGTGATGGGCCTGGACGGGCCGTGGTGGACCGTAGTGGGCTGGGACGGGCTTTGGTGGGCCGGGACGTGCTGTGGTGGGCTGGAACGCGCTGTGGTGGGCTGGGACGCGCTGTGGTGGGCTGGGACGCGCTGTGGTGGGCTGGGACGGGCTGTGGTGGTCTGGGACAGGCTGTGGTGGGCTGAGATGGTCTGTGGCGGGCTGTGGAGGGCTGGGACATGCTGTGTTGGTCTGGAAGGGGCTAGTGGTGGGCCGTGGTGGGCTGTGGGTGGCCGTGGTGGGCTGTGGGTGGCCGTGGTGGGCTGTGGCAGGCCGTGGTGGGCTGTGGTGGGCTGTGCTGGGCTGGGACGGGCTGGGCTGGGCTGGGACGGGCTGTGATGGGCTGGGACGGACTGCGGTGGGCCGGGATGGTTTGTGGTGGGCTGGGAAGGGCTGGGACGGGCTGTGGTGGGCTGGGACGGGCTGTGGTGGGCTGTGGAGGGCTGGGACAGGCCGTGGTGGGCTGTGGTGGGCTGTGGTGTGCTGGGACGGGCTGTGGTGGGCTGGGACGGTCTGTGGTGGGCTGGGACAAGCTGTGGTGGGCTCTGGTGGGATGGGACAGGCTGTGGTGGGCTGTGTTGGGCTGGGACTGGCTGTGGTGGGCTGGGAAGGGCTGTGGTGGGCTGGGACAGGCTGGCACGGGCTGTGGTGGGCTGGTATTGGCTGGCACGAACTGGGACGGGCCGTGGTGGGCTGGGACGGGCCGTGGTGGGCTGGGACAAGCCGTGGTGGGCTGGGACGGGCTGTGGTGGGCCGCGGTGGGCCGTTGTGGGCTGGGACGGGCCGTGGTGAACTGTGGTGAGCTGTGGTGGGCTGGGATGGGCTGTGGGGGGCTATGACGGGATGTGGTGAGCTGGGACGGGCTGTGGTGAGCTGGATCGGGCTGAGACGGGCTGTGGTGGGCCGGGACGGGCTGTGGTGGGCTGTGGTGGGCTGGGACGAGCTGTGGTGGTCTATGGTGGGATGGGACGGGCTGGGACGGGATGTGGTGGGCCGCAATGGACTGGGACAGGCTGGGACGGGCTGTGGTGGGCTGGGACAGGCTGGGACAGGCTGTGGTGGGCTGGGACGAGTTGTGGTGGGCTGGGACGGGCTGACATGGGCTGGGACGGGCTCTGACGCCTTGGACGGGTTGTGGTGGGCGGTGATGGGTTGTGGTGGGCGGGCACGGGCTGTGGTGGGCTGGGACGGGCTTTGGTGGGCTGGGACGGGCTGTGGTGGGCTGGGACGAGCTGTGGTGGGCTGGGACGAGTTCTGGTGGGCTGGGACGGGCTGAGATGGGCTGGGACGGGCTGGGACACCTTGGACGGGCTGTGGTGGGCGGTGACGGGTTGTGGTGGGCGGTGACGGGTTGTGGTGGGCTGGGACGGGCTTGGATGTGCTGTGGTGGGCGGGCACGGTCTGTGGTGGGCTGGAACAGGCTGTGGTGGGTTGGGACGGGCTGTGGTAAGCTGTAATGGGCTGTGGTGGGTTGTGGTGGGCTGGGCTGGGCCGTGGTGGGTTGGGACGTGCCGTGATGGGCCGGGACCGGTCTTGGTTGGCTGGGACGGGCCGTGGTGGGCCGGGAAGGGCCGTAGTGGGTGGGGACAAGTTGTGGTGGGCGGGGACAAGTTGTGGTGGGCAGGGATGGGCTGTGGTGGGCAGGGACGGGGTGTGGTGAGCGGGGACGGGCTTTGGTGGGCTGTGGTGGGCTGGGACGAGCTGTGGTGGGCTGGGACGGGCTGTGGTGGGCTCTGGTGGGCTGGTACGGGCTGTGGTGGGCTGGGACGGACTGTGGTGTCCTGGGACGGGCTGTGGTGGCCTGGGACGGGCTGTGGTGGGCTGGGACAAGCTGTGGTGGGCTCTGGTGGGCTGGGACGGGCTCTGGTGGGCTGGGACAAGCTGTGGTGGGCTGAAACGGGCTGTGGTGGGCTGGGATGCGCTGTGGTGGGCTGGGATGCGCTGTGGTGGGCTGGGACGTGCTGTGGTGGGCTGGAAAGGGCTGGGACGGGCTGTGGTGGGCTGGGACGGGCTGTGGTGGGCTGGGACGGGCTGTGGTGGGCTGGGACGCGCTGCGGTGGGCTGCGTCGCGCTGTGGTGGGCTGCGACGCGCTGTGGTGGGCTGGGACAGGCTCTGGTGGGCCGGTACATGCTGTGGTAGGCTGTGGTGTGCTGGGATGGGCTGTCGTGGGCTGGGAAGGGTTGTGGTGGGCTGGGACGGGCTGTGGTGGGCTGTTACGGGCTGGGACGGGCTCTTACGGGCTGGGACGGGCTGTGGTGGCCTGGGACGGGCTGTGGTGGGCTGGGACGGGCTGTGGTGGGCTGAGGTGGGCTGTGGTGGGCTGGGATCGGCTGGGATAGGCTGTGGTTGGTTATGGTGTGCTGTAGTGGCCTGTTGTGGGCTGGGACGGGCTGTGGTGGGCTGGGACAAGCTGTGGTGGGCTGGGACGGGCTGTGGTGGGCCGTGTTTGGCTGTGGTGGGTTGTGGTGGGCTGGGACGGGCTGTGGTGAGTTGAGACGGGCTGTGGTGGGCTGGGACACGATGTGGTGGGCTGGGCCGGGCTGTGGTGGGTTGGGACGGGCTCTGGTGCGCTGTGTTGGGTTGTGATGAGCTGAGACAGTCTGTGGTGGGTTGGGACGGGCTGTGGAGAGCTGTGGAGGGCTGTGGTGGGCTTGGACAGGCTGTGGTGGGTTGAGATCTGTCGTGGTGGGCCGTGGTGGGCTGGGACGGGCCGTGGTGTGCTGGGATGGGCCGTGGTGGGCCGAGATGTGCCGTGGTGGGCCGGGACGGGCCGTGGTGGGCCGGGACGGGCCGTGGTGGGCCGGGACGGTCCGAGGTAATCAGGGACGGGCCGTGGTGGGCTGGGACGGGCTGTGGTGGGCTGGGACCAGCTGTGATGGGCTGGGACGAGCTGTGACGGGCTGGAACGGGCTGTGGTGGGCTGGGACGGGCTGTGGTGGGCTGGGACGGGATGCGGTGGGCCGTGGTGGGCTGTGGTGGGCCGTGGTGGGCTGGGACAGGCTGTGGTGGGCTATGACGTGCCGTGGTGTGCCGTGGTGAACTGTGGTGGGCTGTGGTAAGCCGTGGTGCGTTGTGGTGGGCTGTGGTCGGACGTGGTGGGCTGGGACAAGCTGTGGTGGGCTGGGACGGGCCGTGGTGGGCCAGGACCAGCCTTGGTTGGCCGTGACGGGCTGTGGTGGGCCGGGCCGGGCTGTAGTGGGCGGGGACAAGTTGTGGTGGGCGGGTACAGGCTGTGGTGAGCAGGGAAGGGCTGTGGTGGCCTGGGACGGGCTGTGGTGAGCGGGGACGGGCTGTGTTGGGCGGGGACGGGCTTTGGTGGGCTCTGGTGGGCTGGAACGGGCTCTGCTGGACTGGAACGGGCTGGAACGAGCTGTAATGGGCTGTGGTGGGCTTGGACGGGTTGTGGTGGGTTGTGGTGAGCTGAGATGGGCTGGGACGGGCTGTGGTGGGCTGTATTGGGCTATGGTGGGCTGTGGTGGGCTGGGACGGGCTGTGGCGGGCTAGGACGGGCTGTGGTGGGCTGTGGTGGGACGGGACGGGCTGTGGTGGACTGGGACGGGCTGTAGTGGTCTACGGTAGCCTGTGGTGTGCTGTAGTGGCCTGTGGTGGGCTGGGACGGGCTGTGGTGGGCTGGGACGGGCTGTGGTAGGCTGTGGTGGGACGGGACGGGCTGTGGTGAGCCAGGACGGGCTGTGGTGTGCTGACACGGGCTCTGGTGGGCCGGGACAGGCTGTGGTGTGCCGTGACGGGCTGTGGTGTGCCGGGACGGGCTGTGGTGTGCCGGGACGGGCTGTGGTGGGCTGGGACGTGCTGTGGTGGGCTGGGACGCGCTGTGGTGCACTGGGACGAATTGTGGTGGGCTGGGACGGGCTGTGGTGGGCCGTGGTGGGCCGTTGGGGGCTGGGACGGGCCTTGGTGAACTGTGGTGGGTTGGGACGGGCTGTGGGGGGCTGGGTCGGGCTAAGATGGGCTGTGGTGGGCTGGGACGGGCCGCAGTGGGCTGGGACGGGTTGTGGTGGGCTGGGACGGGCTATGGTGGGCCGGGACAAGCTGTGGTAGGTTGGGACGGGCTCTGGTGGACTGGGACGGGCTCTGGTGGGCTGGGACAGGCCGTGGTGGGCTGGGATGGGCTGTGGTGGGCTGGGACGGGCTGGGAAGGGCTGGGACGGGCTGTGGTGGGCTGGGACGGGCTGTGGTGTTGGGGGACGGGCTGTGGTGGGCTGAGGTGGGCCGTGGTGGGTTGGGACCACCCGTGGTGGACCGTGTTAGGTGGGGACGGACCGTGGTGAGCTGGGACGGGCCCTGGTAGGTTGTGGTGAGCTGGGAAGGGCTGTGGTGGGGTGTGGTAAACTGGGACGGGCTTTGGTGGGCTGGGACGGTCGGTGGTGGGCTGTGGTGGGCCGGGACGGGCTGTGGTGTGCTGGGACGGGCTGTGGTGGGCTGGGACGGGCTGTGGTGGACTGTGGTGGGCTTGGACAGGCTGTGGTGGGCTGGGATGGGCTGTGGTGGGCTGGGATGGGCTGTGGTGGGCTATGGTCGTGTGGAACGGGCTGGGACAGGCTGGGACGTGCTGTGGTGGGCTGAGACGTGCTGTGGTGGGCTGAGACGTACTGTGGTGGGCTGGGACGGGCTGTGGTGGGCTGTGGAGGGCTGGGACAGGCTGTGGTGGTCTGTGGTGGGCTGGGACGGGCTCTGGCGGGCTGGGACGGTCTGTGTTGAGCTGTGGTGGGCTGGGACGGGCTGTGGTGGGCTGGGACAAGCTGTGGTGGGCTCTGGTGGGATGGGACGGGTTGTGGTGGGCTGTGGTGGGCTGGGACGGGCTGTGGTGGGCTGGGAAGGGCTGTGGTGGGCTGGGACAGGCTGGCACGGGCTGTGGTGGGCTGGTATTGGCTGGCACGGGCTGGGGTGGGCCGTGGTGGGCTGGGACGGGCCGTGGTGGGCTGGGACGGGCCGTGTTTGGCTGGGACGGGCCGTGGTGGGCTGGGACGGGCCGTGGTGGGCTGGGACGGGCCGTGGTTGGCTGGGAGGAATTGTGGTGGTCTAGGACGAGATGTCGTGGTCCGGGTCGGGCTGTGGTTGGCTGGGACGGGCTGTGGTGGGCTGGGACGCGCTGTGGTGTGCTGGGACGAGTTGTGGTGGGCTGGGACGGGATGTCGTGATCCGGGTCGGGCTTTGGTGGGCTGGGACGGGCTGTGGTGGGTTGTGGTGGGCTGTTGTGGTCTGGGACGGGCCGTGGTGAACTGTGGTGGGCTGGGAGGGGCTTTGGGGGGCTGGGTCAGGCTAAGACGGGCTGTGGTGGGCTGGGATGGGCTGTGGTGGGATGTGGTGAGCTGGGACAGGCTAGAACGGGCTGTGGTGGGTTGGGACAGGCTGGGTCAGGCTGTGGTGGGCTGGGACGTGCTCTGGTGGGTTGGAACGGGCCGTGGTGGGCTGGGACGGGCTGTGGTGGGCTGGGACGGGCTATGGTGGGCCGGGAGAAGCTGTGGTAGCTTGGGACGGGCTCTGGTGGACTGGAACGGGCTGTGGTGGGCTGGAACAGGCCGTGGTGGGCTGGGACGCGCTGTGGTGGGCTGGGAAGGGCTGGGACGGGCTGTGGTGGGCTGGGATGGGCTGTGGTGGGCTGGGACGGGCTGTGGTGGGCTGGGACGGGCTCTGGTGGTCCAGGACGGGCTCTGGTGGGCTGTGGTGGGCTGGGACGGGCTGGGACGAGCTCTGGTGGTCTGGGACGAGCTGTGGAGGGCTGGGACGGGCCGTGTTTTGCTGGGATGGGCTGTGGTTGGCTGGGATGGGCTGTGGTGGGCTGAAAAGGGCTGTGGAGGGCTGGGACAAGTTGTGGTGGGCTGTGGTGGTCTGAGACGGGCTGTGGTGGTCTGCGGTAGGCTGTGGTGTGCTGTAGTGGCCTGTGGTGGGCTGGGACGGGCTGTGGTGGGCTGTAAAGGGCTGTGGAGGGCTGGGACAAGTTGTGGTGGGCTGTGGTGGTCTGAGACGGGCTGTGGTGGTCTGCGGTAGGCTGTGGTGTGCTGTAGTGGCCTGTGGTGGGCTGGGACGGGCTGTGGTGGGCTGGGACGGGCTGTGGTGGGCCGTGTTTGGCTGTGGTAGGTTGTGGTGGGCTGGGACAGGCTGTGGTGGGTTGGGACGGGCTGTGGTGGGCTGGGCCGGGCTGTGGTGGGCTGGGCCGGGCTGTGGTGGGTTGGGACGGGCTCTGGTGCGCTGTGTTGGGTTGTGATGAGCTGAGACAGTCTGTGGTGGGTTGGGACGGGCTGTGGTGAACTGTGGTGGGTTGGGACGGGCTGTGGTGGACCGTGACTGGCTGTGGTGGGCCGGGACTTGCTGTGGTGGGCCGGGACGGGCTCTGGTGTGCCGGGACGGGCTGTGGTGGGCTGAGACGTGCTGTGGTGCACTGTGGTGGGCTGGGACGGGCTGTGGTGGGCTGGGATGGCTGTGGTGGGCTGGGATGGCTGTGGGTGGGCCGTGGTGGGCTGTGGTGGGCTGCGACGGGCTGTGGTGGGTAGGGACGAGCTGTGGTGGCCTGTGGTGGGCTGGGACGGGCTGTGCTGGGCTGGGACGGGCTGTGCTGGGCTGGGACGGGCTGTGCTGGGCTGGGACGGGCTGTGGTGGGCTGGGATGGGCTGCGGTGGGCTGGGACGGGCTGGGACATGCTGTGGTGGTCGGGGACGGGCTGTGGTGGGCTGGGACGGGCTCTGGTGGTCCGGGACGGTCTGGGGTGGGCTTCGACGGGCTGTGGTGGGCTTAGACGGGCTATGGTGGGCTGTGGTTGGATGGGACGGACTGGGAAGAGCTGTGGTGGGCTGGGAAGGGCTGTGGTGGGCTGGGACAGGCTGGGACGGGCTGTGGTGGGCCGTGGTGGGATGGGACGGGCCGTGGTGGGCTGGGACGGGCCGTGGTGGGCCGGGACGGGCCGTGGTGGGCCATGGTGGTCAGGGACGGGCTGTGGTGGGCTGGGACAGACCGTGGTGGTGCGTTCTGGCCCGTGATGGACCGGGACGGGACTGTGGTGGGCCGGGACGAGCTGTGGTGGGTCGGGACGGGCTGTGGTGCGCTGTGGTGAGTTGTGGTGGGCTGGGACGGGCTGTGGTGGGCCTGGACTGGCTGTGGTGGGCCGGGCCGGGCTGTGGTTGGCTGGGACGGGCTCTGGTGAGCCGGGACGGGCCGTGGTGGGCTGAGACGTGCTGTGGTGCTCTGTGGTGGGTTGTGGCGAGCTGAGACGGGCTGTGGTGGGCTGGGACAGGCTGTGGTGGGCTGGGACAGGCTGGGACGGGCTGTGGTGGGCTGGGACAGGCTGGGACGGGCTAGGATGGGCCATGGTGGTCAGGGACGGGCTGTGGTGGGCTGGGACGGGCTGGGACGTTCTCTGGTGGTCTGGGACGGGCTGGGACGGGCTGTGGTGGGCTGGGACGGGCTGTGGTGGTCTGGGACGGGCTGTGGTGGGCTGGGACGAGCTGAAACGGGCTGTGGTGGGCTGGGACAGGCTATGGTGGGCTGTGGTGGGCTGCGGTGGGCGGGGATGGGCTGTGGTGGGCGGGGACGGACTGGGACGGGCTGGGACGTGCTGGGACAAGCTGCGGTGGGCTGGGACGCGCTGGGACGGGTTGTGGTGAGCCAGGACGGGCTGTGATAAGCTGTAACCGGCTGTGGTGGGCTGTGGTGGTCTGGGACGGGTTGTTGTGAGCTGAGACGGGCCGTGGTGGGCTTTGGTGGGTCGTGGTGGAATTTGGTGGGCCGTGGTGGGCTGGGACGGGCCGTGGTGGGCTGGGACAGGCTGGGACGGGCTGAGGTTGGCTGGGACAGGCTGGGACGGGCTAGGATGGGCCATGGTGGTCAGGGACGGGCTGTGGTGGGCTGGGACGGGCTGTGGTGGGCTGGGACGGGCTGTGGTGGGCTGGGACGGGCTGTGGTGGGCTGGGACGGGCTGTGGTGAGCTGGGACGAGCTGAAACGGGCTGTGGTGGGCTGGGACAGGCTGTGGTGGGCTGGGACAGGCCATGGTGGGCTGTGGTGGGCTGCGGTGGGCGGGGATGGGCGGTGGTGGGCGGGGACGGACTGGGACGGGCTGTGGTGGGCTGGCACGGGCTGCGGTGGGCTGGGACGCGCTGGCACGGGTTGTGGTGAGCCAGGACGGGCTGTGACAAGCTGTAACCGGCTGTGGTGGGCTGTGGTGGTCTGGGACGGGTTGTTGTGAGCTGAGACGGGCCGTGGTGGGCTTTGGTGGGTCGTGGTGGAATTTGGTGGGCCGTGGTAAGCTGGGACGGGCCGTGGTGGGCTGGGACAGGCTGGTACTTGATGTGGTGGGCTGGGACGGGCTGGGAAGGGCTGTGGTGGTCTGGGACAAGCTGGGAAAAGCTGTGGGGGGCTGGGACGGGCTCTAATGATCTCGGACGGGCTGTGGTGGGCTGGGACGAGCTGTGGTGGGCTGGGACAAGCTCTGGTGGGCTAGGACAAGCTGGGACAGGCGGCAGTTGGCTGGGACAGGCTAGAATGGGCTGTGGTGGGCTGGGGCGGGCTGTGGTGGGCTGGGGCGGGCTGTGGTGGGCTGGGATGGGCTGTGGTGGGCTTTGGTGCACTGGGACGGGCTGTGGTGAGCTGGAACGGGCTAGGACGAGTTGTGGTGGGTGTGGTGTGCTAGGACAGGCTGGGACAAGCTGTGGTGGGCTGGGACAGGCTGTGGTGGGCTGGGACGAGCTGTGGTGGGCCATGGTGGGCCGGGACGGGCCGTGGTGTGCTGTGGTAAGCTGGGACAGGCTGCGGTGGGCTGGGACGGTTTGTGGTTGGCTGTGGTGGGCTGGGATGGGCTGGGACGGGCTGCGGTGGGCTGGGACGGGCTGCGGTGGGCTGGGACGGGCTGCGGTGGGCTGGGATAGGCTGCGGTGGGCTGGGACGGGCTGCGGTGGGCACGGACCGGCTGCGGTGGGCATGGACGGGCTGCGGTGGGCACGGACATGCTGCGGTGGGCTGGGACGGGCTGCGGTGGGCTGGGACGGGCTGCGGTGGGCTGGGACGGGCTGTGGTGGGCTGGGACGGGCTGGGACGGGCCGTGGTGAGCTGGGACGGGCCGTGGTGGGCCGGGACGGGCCGTGGTGGGCTGGGACGGGCCGTGGTGGGCCGGGACGGGCTGTGGTGGGCCGGGACGGGCTGTGGTGGGCCGGGACGGGCCGTGGTGGGCCGGGACGGGCTGTGGTGGGCTGGGACGAACTGTGGTGGGCTGTGGTGGGCTGGGACGGGCTGTGGTGGGCTGGGACGGGCTGTGGTGGGCTGGGACGAACTGTGGCGGGCTGGGACGGGCCGTGGCGGGCTGGGACGGGCTGTGGTGGTCCGGGACGGGCTCTGGTGGGCTGTGGTGGGGTGGGACGGGCTGTGGTGGGCCGTGGTGGGCCGTGGTGGGCTGTGGTGGGCTGTGGTAAGCTGGGACAGGATGTGGTAAGCTGGGACGGGCTTTCAAGGGCTGGGACGGGCTGTCGTGGGCTGGGACGGGCTGGGACGGGCCGTGGTGGGCTGGGACAGGCTGTGGTGGGCCGGGACGGGCCGTGGTGGGCAGGGACGGGCTGTGGTGGGCCGGGACGGGCCGTGGTGGGCTGGGACGAACTCTGGTGGTCTGGGATGAACTGTGGTGGGCTGTGGTGGGCTGGGACGGGCTGTGGTGGGCTGGGACGGGCTGTGTTTGGCTGGGACGAACTGTGGCGGGCTGGGACGGGCCGTGGCGGGCTGGGACGGGCTGTGGTGGGCTGGGACAGGCTGTGGTGGGCTGTGGTGGGGTGGGACGGGCTGTGGTGGGCCGTGGTGGGCCGTGGTGGGCCGTGGTGGGCTGTGGTAAGCTGGGACAGGATGTGGTAAGCTGGGACGGGCTTTCATGGGCTGGGACGGGCTGTCGTGGGCTGGGACAAGCTGGGACGGGCCGTGGTGGGCTGGGACAGGCTGTGGTGGGCCGGGACGGGCCGTGGTGGGCAGGGACGTGCTGTGGTGGGCCGGGATGGGCCGTGGTGGGCTGGGACGAACTCTGGTGGTCTGGGATGAACTGTGGTGGGCTGTGGTGGGCTGGGACGGGCTGTGGTGGGCTGGGACGAACTGTGGCAGGCTGGGACGGGCCGTGGCGGGCTGGGACGGGCTCTGGTGGGCTGTGGTGGGGTGGGACGGGCTGTGGTGCGCTGTGGCGGGTTGTGGTGAGCTGAGACGGGCTGGGACGGGCTGGGATGGGTTGTGGTTCGCTGGGACGGGCTGTGGTGGGCTGGGACTTGCTGTGGTGGGCTGTGGTTTGTCCATCAAACAGCTTCTCTGTTTTTCTATCTCTCAGGTCAACAGTTTACCGTCTCCTCGGTCTCTGCCCCCTCTTGGCTTCATCGTTTCATTATTGGAAAGAAAGGACAGAACCTGGCCAAAATAACTCAGCAGATGCCAAAGGTATGGATGAGCTGGTTAGCCTAGCACCCCCAGCGTAGAAAAAGGTTTAGTCCAGATCACTCGTCACGAAAGAGAGAGGTGTATTCTAGCGTGGGTAAACCCAGGGGGAAATGACACAGATCTTTGCTGTTCAAGGGAACCCTCTCTTTTACTGCTGCAAACACTGCTCCTCCTATGTTATTGTCATGGGTTGAGCCCTTCCAAGGAAGCTTTATGTGGTGCTGTTTTGAGAACTGATGTAGTAGGATACCTGGAAATGGCGAGTGCAGCAAGGCTTCTCCCTGGGGAGTTAGACGGTATCTAGATAAAGGCTAAATGAGTAAACTTCTCCAAAGCCCTTGCAGAAACCGGGACGGCACCAGAGCCTTGGGCTCTAGGCACTGCCATATGGCCGAAATTGTTAAGTTTCTGACTTGTAAAATTGTGGGGATTTGGTCTGGGCTTTTTGGGAAGGAGCACATCTCTCAGTGGCAGGGATCGATGGTGTAGGCCTGACCAAAAGCATTGGCCTGGCTTGGATCTTGGCAAATTCTGAAGAGATTCATTGTCCTTCACCTCAAGGTTCACATCAAATTCACTGGAGGAGAGGATAACATCACTTTGGAAGGACCTACAGAAGATGTGCATGTGGCTCAGGAACAGATTGAAGCCGTGCTCAAGGAACTGGTGAGCTGCAGTTACTAGTTCCAGTAAGAAACTGGGGGAAGAAGGGGCAACAGAGCAGAGGTGATGAGGTGTTTGTCACATCCATAGGATGTCTTGGCATGCTTAATCGAACTTGCAGGAGACAAATTGTGTGGCAGGTGGATGACACCCCTTGGTTATGAACCTCATCCATAGCATCCTTGAAAAGTCAGCATTAGTTTTTTTGGTGCAGAGAAGGAAGGATTCTCTTGGTTATAGCTGGAGAGGCATAGAAGTCAGTCTTTTCAATGTTTCATGAGCACAGTGCTCTCTTCTCAAAGCAGAGGAATGCTTGTGCTCTGCTTAAGAGCAGAAGTGCTTGTAGCTGACCGCTGGTGAGTCAGTGCCAATACTGGCAGTAGGCAGTTACTTAGGGCACGAGACAGAAGCGGTGGCCTGTCCTACCTGGCCCTATATAATATAATATATAATAGTGGACATACATACATATATAGATATAGATATAAAAATATAATTCTTTTTAGATCCACGGGATGGATTACGCAATAATCAAGGCTGACCACCAATTCCACCGACACCTCATTGGCAAGAACGCAGCTAAACGGTAAGTGGAGTGCCTTTCTAGTCCTTCCCATGCTCACACTCTTCGTGTTTAGTAGATGGTATCAGGGGCTCTGTAGCTCACCCAGTGTGCTGTCTCCATCACGTTTCCTCTGCTTTCCTGGAGTGGTGGTGGTACAAGGAGAGAAATGGGCCGTGAGGCCTTGCGATGGCTTTAACGTGTGAAAGTACCTTGGGAGCCTGAAGAGTAGTGGAATTACTTTGATGTGTCCTGGAGGAATTTTTTTTTTTTTTTTTCCACACGTTGCTCTGTGCGAATGACATTTTAGCAGCCAGTTGTGGGTGGTGGAAATGTGCTTGGTGAGCTTCTCCTTGTAAAGGAATGAAGGCGGTGGGTTGATTAGCATTGATAACACGCAGCTGTGGCCTTGCCTCAGAGGCAGTGGGTTGATTGACGTGGACGACGTGCAGGTGTAGCTGGTTCCCACTAAGTGGTTAAATAGCCCTGTGGCTTGTGGGAGAGGGTGTCAGCTGGAGGAGGAGCAGTGTGGTCTGGCCTCTGGAGGAAGGCGCTACAGCACCGGCAGTAGAATATGGCCAACGCTAAAGCCTTGTTGCGGTCTGCTAGTTTGATAGCACTGCAACGTGTCCCCAGCCAAGAGTTTGGGGTAGAAAGGAACGATTATCCTCTGCTCTAAATGTGATACTGTTTGGGGAAGAAACACGCCTCGCTCTGACAAGGGAACAATGGGCTCTGTAGATGCCACGGTATTTACTTGGGCAGGCTCTCGTGTGGCACAGGTCTGCTCTCACTGAACTCCAGGGGGAAGAGGCAATTTCCCCTGTCTCAACCCTACCCCGCTGAGCCCTTCCCAGAGGCGGCTTTACTTCTTCAACAGCCTCTGAGCAGTGATAATCCAGGTGCCTTGCTTCCAGGTCTTTGCCTAGCAGACGGCGTCACCACAGTCCTTGCCTCGAAGTGAACAGGATGAAGGATCTGTACAAGGTGTCTGTGCGCATTCCCCCGGACAACGAGAAGAGCAACCCGATCAGAATGGAAGGAGACCCACAGGGGGTCCCACAGGCCAAGAAAGAGCTGCTGGAACTCGCTTCCCGTATGGTGAGTGGGTAGGACGTGATGTTTGGGAGACTGCAGGGTTTGCGCTCTCGTGTTCCCTTGTAACCTTCTGGTGCGAGTGTGTGCCCCTTGCCCACCGAGCACTTGGATCTCATGACAAGTGCAAGTTCCTCTTCACAAATGTCTTCCCCTGTTCCCTCGGGTAGCCCTTCTCTGTCAACGCAGAGTGAATTTGGTCTGGAGAAAAGAGGGACAGTGCTGGCAAGTAAACCGTCGGGCAGCAAACCGCTAAGTCAAAGTAGATGGCTCTCCGGCTGAACACTCAGTGTGCCCTCTGTTCCCATCAGGAAAATGAACACGCTGCGGACCTAATCGTTGAGCAGAAATTCCACCGGACCATCACTGGGCAGAAGGCTGAGCAGATCTGGGAAATCCGGGAGCAATTCCCAGAGGTAAGGCTTTGTAGGAGAGGAGGAATCCAGAGGGGATATTTCCTACATGGGTAGTAGGCCTGTCGTCACAGAAGTCGTAACTTTAGTGGCTCTGTAGCGCAAGTGTCTGAGAAGATAGTTCTTTTAGCCAGAGGCCGCTAACACGGTTCCCCATTTCTGAATGGGAAAAGGGCATGAGTAGGATCCCCCCAACCTTTGCATGTGTCTGACACAAGGGTTCTTGCTTTTGCTTGAGCTAACTAGAAATGACCGCTCCTGCAGGTTATCATCAGCTTCCCAGACCCTGCACACAAGAGTGACATCGTCCAACTCCGAGGTCCCAAAAACGAGGTGGAGAAGTGCACCGAGTACATGCAAAAGATGGTGGCAGACCTGGTAAGGAGGTCTTCTGCCTGCTCTTCCCTCCTACGTGCCTGGATAACCCTGGGGCAAAGCAGAGCTCTACTGGCTTGGGTAGAGCTAAAACACCTCAAGAGGAGGGAGCTGTCAGCTCTGTTTTGGCTGAATGGAGGCAGGGGGATAGTACCTGTTATGGGAAGGCTATAGGGGAACGTCCTTGCCTTTGTTTAGTCTTACAAAAGTCCCTCGTATAGAGAACTTCCTTGGGTCTAAGCCTGTTTTCAAAAGCTCGTTTATCAGAGCTCCTGAAGTCGGGCCTCCCTTGCCACGACAGTGTAAACTTCATGTCTCCCTTCCTTTCTCCCTTAGGTTGAAAACAGCTTTTCTATTTCTGTCCCCATCTGCAAACAGTTCCACAAGAACATCATAGCGAAAGGAGGTGCCAAAATCAAGAAGGTGAGATACTGTTCCTAACACAGGTGAGCCGGGACGGGCCGCGGTGGGCCGGGACGGGCTGGGACAGGCTGTAACCGGCTGTGGTGTGCTGTGGTGGGCTGGGACGGGCCGGGGTGGGCTGGGACGGGCCGGTACTTGATGTGGTGGGCTGGGACGGGCCGTGGTGGGCTGTGGTGTGCCGTGGTGGGCTGTGGTGTGCCGTGGTGGGCTGTGGTGTGCCGTGGTGGGCTGGGACGGGCCGTGGTGGGCTGGGACGGGCCGTGGTGGGCTGGGACGGGCCGTGGTGGGCTGTGGTGTGCCGTGATGGGCTGGGACGGGCCGTGGTGGGCTGTGGTGGGACAGGGACGGACTGTGGTGGGCAGGGACGGGCCGTGGTTGGTTGTGGTGGGCTGGTACGGGCTGTGGTTTGCTGGGACGGACTGTGATGAACTGAGACGGGCTGCGGTGGGCCGTGTTGGGATGGGACAGGCCCTGGTGGGCTGTGGAGTGCTGGGACGTGCTGTGGTGGGCTGGGACGGGCTGTGGTGGGCTGGGACGGGCTGCGGTGGGCTGTGGTGGGCTGGGACGTGCTGTGGTGGGCTGGGACGTGCTGTGGTGGGCTGGGACGTGCTGTGGTGGGCTGGGACGTGCTGTGGTGGGCTGGGATGGGCTGTGGTGGGCTGGGACGGGCTGTGGTGGGCTGGGACCGGCTGCGGTGGGCTGTGGTGGGCTGGGACCGGCTGCGGTGGGCTGTGGTGGGCTGGGACAGGATGCGGTGGGCTGGAATGGGCTGTGCCGTGCTGGAACGGTCTGGGACGAGTTGTGGTGAGTGTGGTGGGCTGGGACGGGCTGGGACAGACTGTGTTTGGCTGGGACGGGCTGTGGTGGGCCGTGGTGGGCTGGGACAGGCTGTGGTGAGCTGAGACGGGCTGTGGTGGGCTGTGTCGGGCTGGTACGAGCTGTGACGGGGTGGGACGGGCTGTGGTGGTCTGCGGTAGGCTGTGGTGTGCTTTAGTGGCCTGTGGTGGGCGGGGACGGGCTGTGGTGGGCTGGGACAGGCTGTGGTGGGCGGGGACGGGCCGTGGTGAGCTGTGGAGAGCCGTGGTGAGCTGTGGAGAGCCGTTGTGGGCTGGGACGGGCCATGGTGGGCTGGGACGGGCCGTGGTGGGCTGGGACGGGCTCTGGTGGTGAGCAGAGACGGCCTGTGTTGGGCTGGGACGGGCTGTGATAAGCTGTAACCGGCTGTGGTGGGCTGTGTTGGGCTGGGACGGGCTGTGATAAGCTGTAACCGGCTGTGGTGGGCTGTGTTGGGCTGGGACGGGTCGTGGTGGGCTGGGACGGGCCGTGGTGGGCTGGGGCCGGTTGGGACGGGCTGGGACTGGCTTTGGTGGGCTGTGGTGGGCTGGGACGGGCTGGGACGGGCCGTGGCGGGCTGGGACGGGCCGTGGTGGGCTGGGACGAGCCGTAGTAGGCCGGGACGGGCCGTGGTGGGTTGTTATGGGCCGTGGTGGGCCGGGACGGGCCGTGGTGGGCCGGGACGGGCCGTGGTGGGCCGGGACGAACTGTGGTGGTCTGTGGCGGGCTGGGACGGGCTGTGGCGAGCTGGGACGGGACATGGTGGTCTGGAACGGGCCGTGGCGGGCTGGGACGGGCCGTGGTGGGCTGGGACGGGCCGTGGCGGGCTGGGAAGGGCCGTGGTGGGCTGGGATGGGCCGTGGAAAGCCGTGGTGGGCCGTGGTAAGCTGTGACGGGCCGTTGTGGGCTGGGATGGACTCTGGTGGGGTGGGACGGGCTGCGGTGGGCTGTGGTGGGCTGTGGTGGGCTGGGACGGGCTGTGGTGGGCTGGGACGGGCTGCGGTGGGTTGTGGTGGGCTGGGACCGGCTGCGGTTGGCTGTGGTGGGTTGTGGTGAGCTGGGACAGGCTGTGGTGGGCTGGAATGGGCTGGGACGGGCTGTGGTGGGTGTGGTGGACTGGGACGCGCTGTAGTGAGCTGAGATGGGCTGTGGTGGGCTGGGATTTGCTGGGACGGCTGGGACGGGCTGTGGTGGGCTGTGGTGGGCCGTGGTTCGCTGTGGTGGGCCGTGGTGAGCTGGGACGGGCCGTGGTTATCTGTGGTGGGCCGTGGTGGTCTGGTACGGGCTATGGTGGGCTGTGGTGGGTTCTGGTGAGCTTGAGACGGGCTATGGTGGGCTGGGACAGGCTGGGACGAGCTCTGGTGGTCTGGGACAGGCTGTGGTGTGCTCGGACGGGCTGGGACGGGCTGTGGTTGGCCGTGGTGGGCTGGGACGTGCTGGGATGGACTGGGACGGGCTGTGGTGGGCTGGAACGGGCTGTGGTGGGCTGGAACGGGCTGTGGTGGGCTGGAACGGGCTGTGGTGGGGCGTGGTTGGCTGGGACAGGCCGTGGTGAACTGTGGTGGGCTGTGGTGGGCCGGTATGGGAAGGGATGGTCTATGTTGGGCCGTGGTGGGCTGGGACAGGTCATGGTGGGCTGAGACGGCCCGTGGTGAACTGTGGTGGGCTGTGGTGGGCCGTGGTGGGCTGTGGTGGGCCGTGGTGGGCTGGGACAGGCCGTGGTGGGCTGTGGTGGGCCGTGGTGGGCTGGGACAGGCTGTGGTGGGCTTTGGTGGGTTCTTGTGAGCTTGAGATGGGCTGTGGTGGGCTGGGACGGGCTGGGACGGGCTCTGGTGGTCTGGAACGAGCTGTGATGGGCTGCAATGGGCTCTGGTGGGCTGGCACGGGCTCTGGTGGGCTGTGGTGGGCTGGGACGGGCTGTGGTGGGCTGGGACGGGCTGTGGTGGGCTGGGACGGGCTGTGGTGGGCGGGGACGGGCTGTGGTGGGCTGTGACGGGCTGGGATGGGCTGTGGCAAGCTGGGATGGGCTGTGGAGGACTGGGACGGGCTGTGGTCGACAGGGACGGGCGGGGACGGGCTGTGGTGGGCTGGGACGGGCTGTGGTGTGCTGGGACGGGCTGTGGTGAGCTTTGGTGGGCCGTGGTTCGCTGTGGTCGGCCGTGGTGGGCTGGGACGGGCCATGGTGGGCTGTGGTGGGCCGTGGTGGTCTGGGACAGGCTGTGGTGGGCTGTGGTGGGTTCTGGTGAGCTTGAGACGGGCTGTGGTGGGCTGGGACGGGCTGGGATGGGCTCTGGTGGTCTGGAACAGGCTGGGACGGGCTGTGGTGGGCTGGGATGGGCTGGCACGGGCTGTGGTGGGCTGGCACGGGCTGTAGTGGGCTGGCACGGGCTGTGGTGGGCTGGGACGGGCTGTGGTGGGCTGGGACGGGCTGTGGTGGGCTGGGACGGGCTGTGGTGGGCTGGGACGGGCTGGGATGGGCGGGGACGGGCTGGGACGGGCTGGGACGGGCTGGGACGGGCTGTGGTGGGCTGGGACGGGCTGGGACGTGCTGTGGTGTGCTCGGACGGGCTGTGGTGTGCTGGGACGGGCTGTGGTGGGCTGTGGTGGTCTGGGACGGGCCATGGTGGGCTGTGGTGGGTTCTGCTGAGCTTGAGACGGGCTGTGGTGGGCTGGGACGGGCTGAGATGAGTTCTGGTTGTCTGGAACAAGCTGGGACGGGCTGTGATGGGCTGGGACGGGCCGTGGTGGGCGGGGACGGGCTGTGGTGGGCTGGGACGGGATGTGGTGGTCTGGAATGGTCTGTGGTGGGCTGGGATGGGCTGTGGTGGGCTGGGACGGGCTGCGGCAGGCTGCGATGGGCTGAGACGGGCTATGCTGGTCTGTGGTGGGCTGTAGTGGGCGGGGACGGGCTGTGGTGGGCGGGGACGGGCTGTGGTGGGCTGGGACGGGCTGTGGTGGGCTAGGGACGGGCTGTGGTGTGCTGGGACGGGCTGTGGTGGGCTTGGACGGGCTGTGGTGGTCTGGAACAGGCTGTGATGGGTTGGGACAGGCTGGGACATGCTGGGACGGTGTGTGGTGGACTGGGATGGTCTGTGGTGGGGCGTGGTGGGCTGGGACGGGCCGTGGTGAACCGTGGTGGGCTGTGGTGGGCCGTGGTGGGCCGTTTTGAGCCGGTATGGGAAGGGATGGGCTGTGGTGGGCCGTGGTGGGCTGGGACAGGTCATGGTGGTCTGAGATGGCCCGTGGTGAACTGTGGTGGGCTGTGGTGGGCCGTGGTGGGCTGGGATGGGCCGTGGTGGGCCGTGGTGGTCTGCGACAGGCTGTGGTGGGCTGTGGTGGGTTCTGGTGAGCTTGAGACGGGCTGTGGTGGGCTGGGACGGGCTCTGGTGGGCTGGGACGGGCTGTGGTGGGCTGGGACGGGCTGTGGTGGGCTGGGACGGGCTGTGGTGGGCTGGGACGGGCTGTGGTGTCCTGGGACGGGCTGTGGTGGGCTGGGACGGGCTGTGGTGGGCTGGGACGGGACGGGATGGGACGGGCTGGGACGGGACGGGACGGGCTGTGACGGGCTGTGCTGGGAAGGGATGGCACGGGTTGTGGTGGGCTGGGACGGGACGGGCTGTGGTTGGCTGGGACAGGCTGGGACGGGCTGTGGTGGTCTGGGACGGGCTGTGGTGGGCTGTGGTGAGCTGGGAAAGGCTCTGGTGGGTTGGGACAGGGCGTGGTGGGCTGTGGTGTGCTGGGACGGGCTGTGGTGTGCTGGGACGGGCTGTGGTGTGCTGGGACGGGCTGTGGTGTGCTGGGACGGGCTGTGGTGTTGGGGGACGGGCTGGGATGGGCTGTGGTGGGCGGGGACGGGCTGTGGTGGGCTAGGACAGGCTGTGGTGGGCTGTGGTGGGCTGTGGTGGGGCGTGGTGGGCTGGGACGGGCCGTGGTGGGCTGTGGTGGGCCGTCGTGGGCGGTTTTGGGCCGGTATGGGAAGGGATGGTCTGTGTTGGGCCGTGGTGGGCTGGGACAGGTCATGGTGGGCTGAGACGGCCCGTGGTGAACTGTGGTAGGCTGTGGTGGGCCGTGGTTGGCTGGGACGGGCCGTGGTGGGCTGTGGTGGGCCGTGGTGGTCTGGGACAGGCTGTGGTGGGCTTTGGTGGGTTCTTGTGAGCTTGAGATGGGCTGTGGTGGGCTGGGACGGGCTGTGGTGGGCTGGGACGGGCTGGGACGGGCTGTGGTGGGCTGTGATGGGCTGTGGTGTGCTGGGACGGGCTGTGGTGGGCTGGGACTGGCTGTGGTGGGCTGGGACGGGCTGTGGTGGGCCGTGGTGGGCGGGGACGGGCCGTGGTGAACCACGGTGGGCCGGGATGGGAAGGGGTGGGCTGTGGTGGGCTGGGACAGGTCGTGGTGAGCTGGGACGGGCCGTGGTGGGCTGTGGTGGGCCGTGGTCGTCTTGGACAGGCTGTGGTGGGCTTTGGTGGGTTCTTGTGAGCTTGAGATGGGCTGTGGTGGGCTGGGACGGGATCTGATGATCTGGAACGAGCTGTGATGTGCTGCAATGGGCTGTGGTGGGCTGGGACGGGCTGTGGTGGGCTGGGACGGGCTGTGGTGGGCTGTGGTGGGCTGGGACGGGCTGTGGTGGGATGGGACATGCTATGGTGTGCTGGGACGAGCTGTCGTGGGCTGGGACGGGCTGGGACGGGCTGGGACGAGTTGTAGTGTGCTGGGACGGCCTGGGGAGGGCGGGGACGTGCTGTGGTGTGCTGGGACGGGCTGTGGTGTGCTGGGACGGGCTGTGGTGGGCGGGGACGGGCTGTGGTGGGCTGGGACGGGCCGTGGTGGGCTATGGTGGGCCGTGGTGGGCTGGGATGGGTCCTGATGGACTGGGACGGGCCGTAGTGGGCTGGGACGGGCCGTGGTGGGCTGGGACGGGCCGTAGTGGACTGGGACGGGCTGTGGTGGGCTGTGGTGGGCTGGGACCGGCTGCGGTTGGCTGTGGTGGGTTGTGGTGAGCTGGGACAGGCTGTGGTGGGCTGGAATGGGCTGGGACGGGCTGTGGTGGGTGTGGTGGACTGGGACGCGCTGTAGTGAGCTGAGATGGGCTGTGGTTGGCTGGGATTTGCTGGGACGGCTGGGACGGGCTGTGGTGGGCTGTGGTGGGCCGTGGTTCGCTGTGGTGGGCCGTGGTGAGCTGGGACGGGCCGTGGTTATCTGTGGTGGGCTGTGGTGGTCTGGTACGGGCTATGGTGGGCTGTGGTGGGTTCTGGTGAGCTTGAGACGGGCTATGGTGGGCTGGGACAGGCTGGGACGAGCTCTGGTGGTCTGGGACAGGCTGTGGTGTGCTCGGACGGGCTGGGACGGGCTGTGGTTGGCCGTGGTGGGCTGGGACGTGCTGGGATGGACTGGGACGGGCTGTGGTGGGCTGGAACGGGCTGTGGTGGGCTGGAACGGGCTGTGGTGGGCTGGAACGGGCTGTGGTGGGGCGTGGTTGGCTGGGACAGGCCGTGGTGAACTGTGGTGGGCTGTGGTGGGCCGGTATGGGAAGGGATGGTCTATGTTGGGCCGTGGTGGGCTGGGACAGGTCATGGTGGGCTGAGACGGCCCGTGGTGAACTATGGTGGGCTGTGGTGGGCCGTGGTGGGCTGTGGTGGGCCGTGGTGGGCTGGGACAGGCCGTGGTGGGCTGTGGTGGGCCGTGGTGGGCTGGGACAGGCTGTGGTGGGCTTTGGTGGGTTCTTGTGAGCTTGAGATGGGCTGTGGTGGGCTGGGACGGGCTGGGACGGGCTCTGGTGGTCTGGAACGAGCTGTGATGGGCTGCAATGGGCTCTGGTGGGCTGGCACGGGCTCTGGTGGGCTGTGGTGGGCTGGGACGGGCTGTGGTGGGCTGGGACGGGCTGTGGTGGGCGGGGACGGGCTGTGGTGGGCGGGGACGGGCTGTGGTGGGCTGTGACGGGCTGGGATGGGCTGTGGCAAGCTGGGATGGGCTGTGGAGGACTGGGACGGGCTGTGGTCGACAGGGACGGGCGGGGACGGGCTGTGGTGGGCTGGGACGGGCTGTGGTGTGCTGGGACGGGCTGTGGTGAGCTTTGGTGGGCCGTGGTTCGCTGTGGTCGGCCGTGGTGGGCTGGGACGGGCCATGGTGGGCTGTGGTGGGCCGTGGTGGTCTGGGACAGGCTGTGGTGGGCTGTGGTGGGTTCTGGTGAGCTTGAGACGGGCTGTGGTGGGCTGGGACGGGCTGGGATGGGCTCTGGTGGTCTGGAACAGGCTGGGACGGGCTGTGGTGGGCTGGGATGGGCTGGCACGGGCTGTGGTGGGCTGGCACGGGCTGTAGTGGGCTGGCACGGGCTGTGGTGGGCTGGGACGGGCTGTGGTGGGCTGGGACGGGCTGTGGTGGGCTGGGACGGGCTGTGGTGGGCTGGGACGGGCTGGGATGGGCGGGGACGGGCTGGGACGGGCTGGGACGGGCTGGGACGGGCTGTGGTGGGCTGGGACGGGCTGGGACGTGCTGTGGTGTGCTCGGACGGGCTGTGGTGTGCTGGGACGGGCTGTGGTGGGCTGTGGTGGTCTGGGACGGGCCATGGTGGGCTGTGGTGGGTTCTGCTGAGCTTGAGACGGGCTGTGGTGGGCTGGGACGGGCTGAGATGAGTTCTGGTTGTCTGGAACAAGCTGGGACGGGCTGTGATGGGCTGGGACGGGCCGTGGTGGGCGGGGACGGGCTGTGGTGGGCTGGGACGGGATGTGGTGGTCTGGAATGGTCTGTGGTGGGCTGGGATGGGCTGTGGTGGGCTGGGACGGGCTGCGGCAGGCTGCGATGGGCTGAGACGGGCTATGCTGGTCTGTGGTGGGCTGTAGTGGGCGGGGACGGGCTGTGGTGGGCGGGGACGGGCTGTGGTGGGCTGGGACGGGCTGTGGTGGGCTAGGGACGGGCTGTGGTGTGCTGGGACGGGCTGTGGTGGGCTTGGACGGGCTGTGGTGGTCTGGAACAGGCTGTGATGGGTTGGGACAGGCTGGGACATGCTGGGACGGTGTGTGGTGGACTGGGATGGTCTGTGGTGGGGCGTGGTGGGCTGGGACGGGCCGTGGTGAACCGTGGTGGGCTGTGGTGGGCCGTGGTGGGCCGTTTTGAGCCGGTATGGGAAGGGATGGGCTGTGGTGGGCCGTGGTGGGCTGGGACAGGTCATGGTGGTCTGAGATGGCCCGTGGTGAACTGTGGTGGGCTGTGGTGGGCCGTGGTGGGCTGGGATGGGCCGTGGTGGGCCGTGGTGGTCTGCGACAGGCTGTGGTGGGCTGTGGTGGGTTCTGGTGAGCTTGAGACGGGCTGTGGTGGGCTAGGACGGGCTCTGGTGGGCTGGGACGGGCTCTGGTGGGCTGGGACGGGCTGTGGTGGGCTGGGACGGGCTGTGGTGGGCTGGGACGGGCTGTGGTGGGCTGGGACGGGCTGTGGTGTCCTGGGACGGGCTGTGGTGGGCTGGGACGGGCTGTGGTGGGCTGGGACGGGACGGGATGGGACGGGCTGGGACGGGACGGGACAGGCTGTGACGGGCTGTGCTGGGAAGGGATGGGACGGGTTGTGGTGGGCTGGGACGGGACGGGCTGTGGTTGGCTGGGACAGGCTGGGACGGGCTGTGGTGGTCTGGGACGGGCTGTGGTGGGCTGTGGTGAGCTGGGAAAGGCTCTGGTGGGTTGGGACAGGGCGTGGTGGGCTGTGGTGTGCTGGGACGGGCTGTGGTGTGCTGGGACGGGCTGTGGTGTGCTGGGACGGGCTGTGGTGTGCTGGGACGGGCTGTGGTGTTGGGGGACGGGCTGTGGTGTTGGGGGACGGGCTGGGATGGGCTGTGGTGGGCGGGGACGGGCTGTGGTGGGCTAGGACAGGCTGTGGTGGGCTGTGGTGGGCTGTGGTGGGCTGTGGTGGGCTGGGACGGGCCGTGGTGGGCTGTGGTGGGCCGTCGTGGGCGGTTTTGGGCCGGTATGGGAAGGGATGGTCTGTGTTGGGCCGTGGTGGGCTGGGACAGGTCATGGTGGGCTGAGACGGCCCGTGGTGAACTGTGGTAGGCTGTGGTGGGCCGTGGTTGGCTGGGACGGGCCGTGGTGGGCTGTGGTGGGCCGTGGTGGTCTGGGACAGGCTGTGGTGGGCTTTGGTGGGTTCTTGTGAGCTTGAGATGGGTTGTGGTGGGCTGTGGTGGGCTGGGACGGGCTGTGGTGGGCTGGGACGGGCTGGGACGGGCTGTGGTGGGCTGTGATTGGTTGTGGTGTGCTGGGACGGGCTGTGGTGGGCTGGGACTGGCTGTGGTGGGCTGGGACGGGCTGTGGTGGGCCGTGGTGGGCGGGGACGGGCCGTGGTGAACCACGGTGGGCCGGGATGGGAAGGGGTGGGCTGTGGTGGGCTGGGACAGGTCGTGGTGAGCTGGGACGGGCCGTGGTGGGCTGTGGTGGGCCGTGGTCGTCTTGGACAGGCTGTGGTGGGCTTTGGTGGGTTCTTGTGAGCTTGAGATGGGCTGTGGTGGGCTGGGACGGGATCTGATGATCTGGAACGAGCTGTGATGTGCTGCAATGGGCTGTGGTGGGCTGGGACGGGCTGTGGTGGGCTGGGACGGGCTGTGGTGGGCTGTGGTGGGCTGGGACGGGCTGTGGTGGGATGGGACATGCTATGGTGTGCTGGGACGAGCTGTCGTGGGCTGGGACGGGCTGGGACGGGCTGGGACGAGTTGTAGTGTGCTGGGACGGCCTGGGGAGGGCGGGGACGTGCTGTGGTGTGCTGGGACGGGCTGTGGTGTGCTGGGACGGGCTGTGGTGGGCGGGGACGGGCTGTGGTGGGCTGGGACGGGCCGTGGTGGGCTATGGTGGGCCGTGGTGGGCTGGGATGGGTCCTGATGGACTGGGACGGGCCGTAGTGGGCTGGGACGGGCCGTGGTGGGCTGGGACGGGCCGTAGTGGACTGGGACGGGCTGTGGTGGGCTGGGACGGGCTCTGGTGGGCTGTGGTGTGATGGGATGGGCTTTGGTGAGCTGGGACGGGCTGTGGTGGGCCGTGGTTCGCTGTGCTGGGCCGTGGTGGGCTGGGACGGGCTGTGGTGAACTGTGGTGGGCTGTGGTGGGCCGTGGTGTGCTGGGACGGGCCGTTGTGGGCTGTGGTGGGCCGTGGTGGTCTGGGACGGGCTGTGGTAAACTGGGACGGGCTGGGACTGGCTGTGGTGGGCTGGGAAGGGCTGGGACGGGCTGTGGTGGGCTGGGACTGGCTGTGGTGGGCTGGGACGGGCTGTGCTGAGCTGGGACTGGCTGGGACGGGCTGGGATGGGCTGGGACAGGCTGTGGTGGGCCGTGGTGGGCGGGGACGGGCTGTGGTGAACCGTGGTTGGCCGTGGTGGGCTGTGGTGGGCCGTGGTGGGCCGTGGTGGGCTGTGGTGGGCCGTGGTGGGCAGGGACGGGCCGTGGTGGGCTGTGGTGGGCCGTGGTGGGCTTGGTCGGGCCGTGGTTGCCTGGGACGGGCTGTGGTGGCCTGGGATGGGCTGTGGTGGGCTGGGACGGGATGTGGTGGGCCGTGGTGGGCTGTGGCGGGCCGTGGTGGGCTAGGACGGGACGTGGTGGGCTGTGGTGGGCCGTGGTGGTCTGGGACGGGCTGTGGTGGGCTGTGGTGGGTTCTGGTGAGCTTGAGACGGGCTGTGGTGGTCTGGGACGGGCTGTGGTGGGCTGTAATGGGCAGGGACGGCCTGTGGTGGGCTGGGACGGGCTGGGACGGGCTGTGGTGGGCTGGGACGGGCTGTGGTGGGCTGAGACGGGCCGTGGTGGGCTGGGATGGGCCGTGGTGAACTGTGGTGGGCTGTGGTGGGCAGTGGTGGGCTGGGACGGGCTGTGGTGGGCTGTGGTGGGATGTGGTGGGTTTTGGTGAGCTTGAGTCGGGCTGTGGTGGGCTGGGACGGGCTGGGACGGGTTCTGGTGGTCTGGGACGGGCTGTGGTGGGCAGGGACGGGCTGTGGTGGGCTAGGATGGGCTGTGGTGGGCTAGGATGGGCTGTGGTGTGCTGGGCCGTACTGGGACGGGCTGTGGTGGGCTGGGACGGGCTGTGGTGAGCTTTGGTGGGCCGTGGTTCGCTGTGGTCGGCCGTGGTGGGCTGGGACGGGCCATGGTGGGCTGTGGTGGGCCGTG
This sequence comes from Falco biarmicus, assembly GCF_023638135.1. Taxonomy (NCBI): domain Eukaryota; kingdom Metazoa; phylum Chordata; class Aves; order Falconiformes; family Falconidae; genus Falco; species Falco biarmicus. The sequence continues at coordinate 337,067 of NW_026612010.1, read as the reverse complement.
GTGGTCTGGGACAGGCTGTGGTGGGCTGTGGTGGGTTCTGGTGAGCTTGAGACGGGCTGTGGTGGGCTGGCACGGGCTGGGATGGGCTCTGGTGGTCTGGAACAGGCTGGGACGGGCTGTGGTGGGCTGTGGTGGGCTGGCACGGGCTGTGGTGGGCTGGCACGGGCTGTGGTGGGCTGGGACGGGCTGTGGTGGGCTGGGACGGGCTGGGATGGGCGGGGACGGGCTGGGACGGGCTGGGACGGGCTGTGGTGGGCTGGGACGGGCTGGGACGTGCTGTGGTGTGCTCGGACGGGCTGTGGTGTGCTGGGACGGGCTGTGGTGGGCTGTGGTGGTCTGGGGCGGGCCATGGTGGGCTGTGGTGGGTTCTGCTGAGCTTGAGACGGGCTGTGGTGGGCTGGGACGGGCTGAGACGAGTTCTGGTTGTCTGGAACAAGCTGGGACGGGCTGTGATGGGCTGGGACGGGCCGTGGTGGGCGGGGACGGGCTGTGGTGGGCTGGGATGGGATGTGGTGGTCTGGAATGGTCTGTGGTGGGCTGGGACGGGCTGTGGTGGGCTGGGACGGGCTGCGGCAGGCTGGGACGGGCTGGGACGGGCTATGCTGGGCTGTGGTGGGCTGTGGTGGGCGGGGACGGGCTGTGGTGGGCTGGGACGGGCTGTGGTGGGCTAGGGACGGGCTGTGGTGGGCTAGGGACGGGCTGTGGTGTGCTGGGACGGGCTGTGGTGTGCTGGGACAGGCTGTGGTGGGCTGGGACGGGCTGTGGTGGTCTGGAACAGGCTGTGGTGGGTTGGGACCGGGTGGGACATGCTGGGACGGTGTGTGGTGGACTGGGATGATCTGTGGTGGGGCGTTGTGGGCTGGGACGGGCCGTGGTGAACCGTGGTGGGCTGTGGTGGGCCGTGGTGGGCCGTTTTGAGCCGGTATGGGAAGGGATGGGCTGTGGTGGGCCGTGGTGGGCTGGGACAGGTCATGGTGGTCTGAGATGGCCCGTGGTGAACTGTGGTGGGCCGTGGTGGGCTGGGATGGGCCGTGGTGGGCCGTGGTGGTCTGCGACAGGCTGTGGTGGGCTGTGGTGGGTTCTGGTGAGCTTGAGACGGGCTGTGGTGGGCTAGGACGGGCTCTGGTGGGCTGGGACGGGCTCTGGTGGGCTGGGACGGGCTGTGGTGGGCTGGGACGGGCTGTGGTGTCCTGGGACGGGCTGTGGTGGGCTGGGACGGGCTGTGGTGGGCTGGGACGGGACGGGATGGGACGGGCTGGGACGGGACGGGACAGGCTGTGACGGGCTGTGCTGGGAAGGGATGGGACGGGTTGTGGTGGGCTGGGACGGGACGGGCTGTGGTTGGCTGGGACAGGCTGGGACGGGCTGTGGTGGTCTGGGACGGGCTGTGGTGGGCTGTGGTGAGCTGGGAAAGGCTCTGGTGGGTTGGGACAGGGCGTGGTGGGCTGTGGTGTGCTGGGACGGGCTGTGGTGTGCTGGGACGGGCTGTGGTGTGCTGGGACGGGCTGTGGTGTGCTGGACGGGCTGTGGTGTGCTGGGACGGGCTGTGGTGTTGGGGGACGGGCTGGGATGGGCTGTGGTGGGCGGGGACGGGCTGTGGTGGGCTGGGACAGGCTGTGGTGGGCTGTGGTGGGCTGTGGTGGGGCGTGGTGGGCTGGGACGGGCCGTGGTGGGCTGTGGTGGGCCGTCGTGGGCGGTTTTGGGCCGGTATGGGAAGGGATGGTCTGTGTTGGGCCGTGGTGGGCTGGGACAGGTCATGGTGGGCTGAGACGGCCCGTGGTGAACTGTGGTAGGCTGTGGTGGGCCGTGGTTGGCTGGGACGGGCCGTGGTGGGCTGCGGTGGGCCGTGGTGGTCTGGGACAGGCTGTGGTGGGCTTTGGTGGGTTCTTGTGAGCTTGAGATGGGTTGTGGTGGGCTGGGACGGGCTGTGGTGGGCTGTGATGGGCTGTGGTGTGCTGGGACGGGCTGTGGTGGGCTGGGACTGGCTGTGGTGGGCTGGGACGGGCTGTGGTGGGCCGTGGTGGGCGGGGACGGGCCGTGGTGAACCACGGTGGGCCGGGATGGGAAGGGGTGGGCTGTGGTGGGCTGGGACAGGTCGTGGTGAGCTGGGGACGGGCCGTGGTGGGCTGTGGTGGGCCGTGGTCGTCTTGGACAGGCTGTGGTGGGCTTTGGTGGGTTCTTGTGAGCTTGAGATGGGCTGGGACGGGCTGGGACGGGATCTGATGATCTGGAACGAGCTGTGATGTGCTGCAATGGGCTGTGGTGGGCTGGGACGGGCTGTGGTGGGCTGGGACGGGCTGTGGTGGGCTGTGGTGGGCTGGGACGGGCTGTGGTGGGATGGGACATGCTATGGTGTGCTGGGACGAGCTGTCGTGGGCTGGGACGGGCTGGGACGGGCTGGGACGAGTTGTAGTGTGCTGGGACGGCCTGGGGAGGGCGGGGACGTGCTGTGGTGTGCTGGGACGGGCTGTGGTGTGCTGGGACGGGCTGTGGTGTGCTGGGACGGGCTGTGGTGGGCGGGGACGGGCTGTGGTGGGCTGGGACGAACTGTGGTGGGCTGGGACGGGCTGTGGTGGGCTGGGACGGGCTGTGGTGGGCTGGGACGGGCTGGGATGGGCGGGGACGGGCTGGGATGGGCTGGGACGGGCTGGGACGGGCTGTGGTGGGCTGGGACGGGCTGGGACGTGCTGTGGTGTGCTCGGACGGGCTGTGGTGTGCTGGGACGGGCTGTGGTGGGCTGTGGTGGTCTGGGGCGGGCCATGGTGGGCTGTGGTGGGTTCTGCTGAGCTTGAGACGGGCTGTGGTGGGCTGGGACGGGCTGAGACGAGTTCTGGTTGTCTGGAACAAGCTGGGACGGGCTGTGATGGGCTGAGACGGGCCGTGGTGGGCGGGGACGGGCTGTGGTGGGCTGGGACGGGATGTGGTGGTCTGGAATGGTCTGTGGTGGGCTGGGATGGGCTGTGGTGGGCTGGCACGGGCTGCGGCAGGCTGCGATGGGCTGAGACGGGCTATGCTGGTCTGTGGTGGGCTGTAGTGGGCGGGGACGGGCTGTGGTGGGCGGGGACGGGCTGTGGTGGGCTGGGACGGGCTGTGGTGGGCTAGGGACGGGCTGTGGTGTGCTGGGACGGGCTGTGGTGGGCTTGGACGGGCTGTGGTGGTCTGGAACAGGCTGTGATGGGTTGGGACAGGCTGGGACATGCTGGGACGGTGTGTGGTGGACTGGGATGGTCTGTGGTGGGGCGTGGTGGGCTGGGACGGGCCGTGGTGAACCGTGGTGGGCTGTGGTGGGCCGTGGTGGGCCGTTTTGAGCCGGTATGGGAAGGGATGGGCTGTGGTGGGCCGTGGTGGGCTGGGACAGGTCATGGTGGTCTGAGATGGCCCGTGGTGAACTGTGGTGGGCTGTGGTGGGCCGTGGTGGGCTGGGATGGGCCGTGGTGGGCCGTGGTGGTCTGCGACAGGCTGTGGTGGGCTGTGGTGGGTTCTGGTGAGCTTGAGACGGGCTGTGGTGGGCTAGGACGGGCTCTGGTGGGCTGGGACGGGCTCTGGTGGGCTGGGACGGGCTGTGGTGGGCTGGGACGGGCTGTGGTGTCCTGGGACGGGCTGTGGTGGGCTGGGACGGGCTGTGGTGGGCTGGGACGGGACGGGATGGGACGGGCTGGGACGGGACGGGACAGGCTGTGACGGGCTGTGCTGGGAAGGGATGGGACGGGTTGTGGAGGGCTGGGACGGGACGGGCTGTGGTTGGCTGGGACAGGCTGGGACGGGCTGTGGTGGTCTGGGACGGGCTGTGGTGGGCTGTGGTGAGCTGGGAAAGGCTCTGGTGGGTTGGGACAGGGCGTGGTGGGCTGTGGTGTGCTGGGACGGGCTGTGGTGTGCTGGGACGGGCTGTGGTGTGCTGGGACGGGCTGTGGTGTGCTGGGACGGGCTGTGGTGTGCTGGGACGGGCTGTGGTGTTGGGGGACGGGCTGTGGTGTTGGGGGACGGGCTGGGATGGGCTGTGGTGGGCGGGGACGGGCTGTGGTGGGCTAGGACAGGCTGTGGTGGGCTGTGGTGGGGCGTGGTGGGCTGGGACGGGCCGTGGTGGGCTGTGGTGGGCCGTCGTGGGCGGTTTTGGGCCGGTATGGGAAGGGATGGTCTGTGTTGGGCCGTGGTGGGCTGGGACAGGTCATGGTGGGCTGAGACGGCCCGTGGTGAACTGTGGTAGGCTGTGGTGGGCCGTGGTTGGCTGGGACGGGCCGTGGTGGGCTGTGGTGGGCCGTGGTGGTCTGGGACAGGCTGTGGTGGGCTTTGGTGGGTTCTTGTGAGCTTGAGATGGGTTGTGGTGGGCTGGGACGGGCTGGGACGGGCTGTGGTGGGCTGGGACGGGCTGGGACGGGCTGTGGTGGGCTGTGATGGGCTGTGGTGTGCTGGGACGGGCTGTGGTGGGCTGGGACTGGCTGTGGTGGGCTGGGACGGGCTGTGGTGGGCCGTGGTGGGCGGGGACGGGCCGTGGTGAACCACGGTGGGCCGGGATGGGAAGGGGTGGGCTGTGGTGGGCTGGGACAGGTCGTGGTGAGCTGGGACGGGCCGTGGTGGGCTGTGGTGGGCCGTGGTCGTCTTGGACAGGCTGTGGTGGGCTTTGGTGGGTTCTTGTGAGCTTGAGATGGGCTGTGGTGGGCTGGGACGGGATCTGATGATCTGGAACGAGCTGTGATGTGCTGCAATGGGCTGTGGTGGGCTGGGACGGGCTGTGGTGGGCTGGGACGGGCTGTGGTGGGCTGTGGTGGGCTGGGACGGGCTGTGGTGGGATGGGACATGCTATGGTGTGCTGGGACGAGCTGTCGTGGGCTGGGACGGGCTGGGACGGGCTGGGACGAGTTGTAGTGTGCTGGGACGGCCTGGGGAGGGCGGGGACGTGCTGTGGTGTGCTGGGACGGGCTGTGGTGGGCGGGGACGGGCTGTGGTGGGCTGGGACGGGCCGTGGTGGGCTATGGTGGGCCGTGGTGGGCTGGGATGGGTCCTGATGGACTGGGACGGGCCGTAGTGGGCTGGGACGGGCCGTGGTGGGCTGGGACGGGCCGTAGTGGACTGGGACGGGCTGTGGTGGGCTGGGACGGGCTCTGGTGGGCTGTGGTGTGATGGGATGGGCTTTGGTGAGCTGGGACGGGCTGTGGTGAACCATGGTGGGGTGTGCTGGGCCGTGGTGGGCTGGGACGGGCTGTGGTGAACTGTGGTGGGCTGTGGTGGGCCGTGGTGTGCTGGGACGGGCCGTTGTGGGCTGTGGTGGGCCGTGGTGGTCTGGGACGGGCTGTGGTAAACTGGGACGGGCTGGGACTGGCTGTGGTGGGCTGGGAAGGGCTGGGACGGGCTGTGGTGGGCTGGGACTGGCTGTGGTGGGCTGGGACGGGCTGTGCTGAGCTGGGACTGGCTGGGACGGGCTGGGATGGGCTGTGACAGACTGTGGTGGGCCGTGGTGGGCGGGGACGGGCTGTGGTGAACCGTGGTTGGCCGTGGTGGGCTGTGGTGGGCCGTGGTGGGCTGTGGTGGGCCGTGGTGGGCTGTGGTGGGCCGTGGTGGGCAGGGACGGGCCGTGGTGGGCTGTGGTGGGCCGTGGTGGGCTTGGTCGGGCCGTGGTTGCCTGGGACGGGCTGTGGTGGCCTGGGATGGGCTGTGGTGGGCTGGGACGGGATGTGGTGGGCCGTGGTGGGCTGTGGCGGGCCGTGGTGGGCTAGGACGGGACGTGGTGGGCTGTGGTGGGCCGTGGTGGTCTGGGACGGGCTGTGGTGGGCTGTGGTGGGTTCTGGTGAGCTTGAGACGGGCTGTGGTGGTCTGGGACGGGCTGTGGTGGGCTGTAATGGGCAGGGACTGCCTGTGGTGGGCTGGGACGGGCTGGGACGGGCTGTGGTGGGCTGGGACGGGCTGTGGTGGGCTGAGACGGGCCGTGGTGGGCTGGGATGGGCCGTGGTGAACTGTGGTGGGCTGTGGTGGGCAGTGGTGGGCTGGGACGGGCTGTGGTGGGCTGTGGTGGGATGTGGTGGGTTTTGGTGAGCTTGAGTCGGGCTGTGGTGGGCTGGGACGGGCTGGGACGGGTTCTGGTGGTCTGGGACGGGCTGTGGTGGGCAGGGACGGGCTGTGGTGGGCTAGGATGGGCTGTGGTGGGCTAGGATGGGCTGTGGTGTGCTGGGCCGTACTGGGACGGGCTGTGGTGGGCTGGGACGGGCTGTGGTGAGCTTTGGTGGGCCGTGGTTCGCTGTGGTCGGCCGTGGTGGGCTGGGACGGGCCATGGTGGGCTGTGGTGGGCCGTGGTGGTCTGGGACAGGCTGTGGTGGGCTGTGGTGGGTTCTGGTGAGCTTGAGACGGGCTGTGGTGGGCTGGGACGGGCTGGGATGGGCTCTGGTGGTCTGGAACAGGCTGGGACGGGCTGTGGTGGGCTGGGATGGGCTGGCACGGGCTGTGGTGGGCTGGCACGGGCTGTGGTGGGCTGGGACGGGCTGTGGTGGGCTGGGACGGGCTGGGATGGGCGGGGACGGGCTGGGACGGGCTGGGACGGGCTGGGACGGGCTGTGGTGGGCTGGGACGGGCTGGGACGTGCTGTGGTGTGCTCGGACGGGCTGTGGTGTGCTGGGACGGGCTGTGGTGGGCTGTGGTGGTCTGGGGCGGGCCATGGTGGGCTGTGGTGGGTTCTGCTGAGCTTGAGACGGGCTGTGGTGGGCTGGGACGGGCTGTGGTGTGCTGGGACGGGCTGTGGTGGGCTGGGACGGGCTGTGGTGGTCTGGAACAGGCTGTGGTGGGTTGGGACAGGCTGGGACATGCTGGGACGGTGTGTGGTGGACTGGGATGATCTGTGGTGGGGCGTTGTGGGCTGTGGTGGGCCGTGGTGAACCGTGGTGGGCTGTGGTGGGCCGTGGTGGGCCGTTTTGAGCCGGTATGGGAAGGGATGGGCTGTGGTGGGCCGTGGTGGGCTGGGACAGGTCATGGTGGTCTGAGATGGCCCGTGGTGAACTGTGGTGGGCTGTGGTGGGCCGTGGTGGGCTGGGATGGGCCGTGGTGGGCCGTGGTGGTCTGCGACAGGCTGTGGTGGGCTGTGGTGGGTTCTGGTGAGCTTGAGACGGGCTGTGGTGGGCTAGGACGGGCTCTGGTGGGCTGGGACGGGCTCTGGTGGGCTGGGACGGGCTGTGGTGGGCTGGGACGGGCTGTGGTGTCCTGGGACGGGCTGTGGTGGGCTGGGACGGGCTGTGGTGGGCTGGGACGGGACGGGATGGGACGGGCTGGGACGGGACGGGACAGGCTGTGACGGGCTGTGCTGGGAAGGGATGGGACGGGTTGTGGTGGGCTGGGACGGGACGGGCTGTGGTTGGCTGGGACAGGCTGGGACGGGCTGTGGTGGTCTGGGACGGGCTGTGGTGGGCTGTGGTGAGCTGGGAAAGGCTCTGGTGGGTTGGGACAGGGCGTGGTGGGCTGTGGTGTGCTGGGACGTGCTGTGGTGTGCTGGGACGGGCTGTGGTGTGCTGGGACGGGCTGTGGTGTGCTGGACGGGCTGTGGTGTGCTGGGACGGGCTGTGGTGTTGGGGGACGGGCTGGGATGGGCTGTGGTGGGCGGGGACGGGCTGTGGTGGGCTGGGACAGGCTGTGGTGGGCTGTGGTGGGCTGTGGTGGGGCGTGGTGGGCTGGGACGGGCCGTGGTGGGCTGTGGTGGGCCGTCGTGGGCGGTTTTGGGCCGGTATGGGAAGGGATGGTCTGTGTTGTTGGGCCGTGGTGGGCTGGGACAGGTCATGGTGGGCTGAGACGGCCCGTGGTGAACTGTGGTAGGCTGTGGTGGGCCGTGGTTGGCTGGGACGGGCCGTGGTGGGCTGCGGTGGGCCGTGGTGGTCTGGGACAGGCTGTGGTGGGCTTTGGTGGGTTCTTGTGAGCTTGAGATGGGTTGTGGTGGGCTGGGACGGGCTGTGGTGGGCTGGGACGGGCTGTGGTGTGCTGGGACGGGCTGTGGTGGGCTGGGACGGGCTGTGGTGGGCCGTGGTGGGCGGGGACGGGCCGTGGTGAACCACGGTGGGCCGGGATGGGAAGGGGTGGGCTGTGGTGGGCTGGGACAGGTCGTGGTGAGCTGGGACGGGCCGTGGTGGGCTGTGGTGGGCCGTGGTCGTCTTGGACAGGCTGTGGTGGGCTTTGGTGGGTTCTTGTGAGCTGGAGATGGGCTGGGACGGGCTGGGACGGGATCTGATGATCTGGAACGAGCTGTGATGTGCTGCAATGGCCTGTGGTGGGCTGGGACGGGCTGTGGTGGGCTGGGACGGGCTGTGGTGGGCTGGGACGGGCTGGGACGTGCTGTGGTGTGCTCGGACGGGCTGTGGTGTGCTGGGACGGGCTGTGGTGGGCTGTGGTGGTCTGGGGCGGGCCATGGTGGGCTGTGGTGGGTTCTGCTGAGCTTGAGACGGGCTGTGGTGGGCTGGGACGGGCTGAGACGAGTTCTGGTTGTCTGGAACAAGCTGGGACGGGCTGTGATGGGCTGAGACGGGCCGTGGTGGGCGGGGACGGGCTGTGGTGGGCTGGGACGGGATGTGGTGGTCTGGAATGGTCTGTGGTGGGCTGGGATGGGCTGTGGTGGGCTGGCACGGGCTGCGGCAGGCTGCGATGGGCTGAGACGGGCTATGCTGGTCTGTGGTGGGCTGTAGTGGGCGGGGACGGGCTGTGGTGGGCGGGGACGGGCTGTGGTGGGCTGGGACGGGCTGTGGTGGGCTAGGGACGGGCTGTGGTGTGCTGGGACGGGCTGTGGTGGGCTTGGACGGGCTGTGGTGGTCTGGAACAGGCTGTGATGGGTTGGGACAGGCTGGGACATGCTGGGACGGTGTGTGGTGGACTGGGATGGTCTGTGGTGGGGCGTGGTGGGCTGGGACGGGCCGTGGTGAACCGTGGTGGGCTGTGGTGGGCCGTGGTGGGCCGTTTTGAGCCGGTATGGGAAGGGATGGGCTGTGGTGGGCCGTGGTGGGCTGGGACAGGTCATGGTGGTCTGAGATGGCCCGTGGTGAACTGTGGTGGGCTGTGGTGGGCCGTGGTGGGCTGGGATGGGCCGTGGTGGGCCGTGGTGGTCTGCGACAGGCTGTGGTGGGCTGTGGTGGGTTCTGGTGAGCTTGAGACGGGCTGTGGTGGGCTAGGACGGGCTCTGGTGGGCTGGGACGGGCTCTGGTGGGCTGGGACGGGCTGTGGTGGGCTGGGACGGGCTGTGGTGTCCTGGGACGGGCTGTGGTGGGCTGGGACGGGCTGTGGTGGGCTGGGACGGGACGGGATGGGACGGGCTGGGACGGGACGGGACAGGCTGTGACGGGCTGTGCTGGGAAGGGATGGGACGGGTTGTGGAGGGCTGGGACGGGACGGGCTGTGGTTGGCTGGGACAGGCTGGGACGGGCTGTGGTGGTCTGGGACGGGCTGTGGTGGGCTGTGGTGAGCTGGGAAAGGCTCTGGTGGGTTGGGACAGGGCGTGGTGGGCTGTGGTGTGCTGGGACGGGCTGTGGTGTGCTGGGACGGGCTGTGGTGTGCTGGGACGGGCTGTGGTGTGCTGGGACGGGCTGTGGTGTTGGGGGACGGGCTGTGGTGTTGGGGGACGGGCTGGGATGGGCTGTGGTGGGCGGGGACGGGCTGTGGTGGGCTAGGACAGGCTGTGGTGGGCTGTGGTGGGGCGTGGTGGGCTGGGACGGGCCGTGGTGGGCTGTGGTGGGCCGTCGTGGGCGGTTTTGGGCCGGTATGGGAAGGGATGGTCTGTGTTGGGCCGTGGTGGGCTGGGACAGGTCATGGTGGGCTGAGACGGCCCGTGGTGAACTGTGGTAGGCTGTGGTGGGCCGTGGTTGGCTGGGACGGGCCGTGGTGGGCTGTGGTGGGCCGTGGTGGTCTGGGACAGGCTGTGGTGGGCTTTGGTGGGTTCTTGTGAGCTTGAGATGGGTTGTGGTGGGCTGGGACGGGCTGGGACGGGCTGTGGTGGGCTGGGACGGGCTGGGACGGGCTGTGGTGGGCTGTGATGGGCTGTGGTGTGCTGGGACGGGCTGTGGTGGGCTGGGACTGGCTGTGGTGGGCTGGGACGGGCTGTGGTGGGCCGTGGTGGGCGGGGACGGGCCGTGGTGAACCACGGTGGGCCGGGATGGGAAGGGGTGGGCTGTGGTGGGCTGGGACAGGTCGTGGTGAGCTGGGACGGGCCGTGGTGGGCTGTGGTGGGCCGTGGTCGTCTTGGACAGGCTGTGGTGGGCTTTGGTGGGTTCTTGTGAGCTTGAGATGGGCTGTGGTGGGCTGGGACGGGATCTGATGATCTGGAACGAGCTGTGATGTGCTGCAATGGGCTGTGGTGGGCTGGGACGGGCTGTGGTGGGCTGGGACGGGCTGTGGTGGGCTGTGGTGGGCTGGGACGGGCTGTGGTGGGATGGGACATGCTATGGTGTGCTGGGACGAGCTGTCGTGGGCTGGGACGGGCTGGGACGGGCTGGGACGAGTTGTAGTGTGCTGGGACGGCCTGGGGAGGGCGGGGACGTGCTGTGGTGTGCTGGGACGGGCTGTGGTGGGCGGGGACGGGCTGTGGTGGGCTGGGACGGGCCGTGGTGGGCTATGGTGGGCCGTGGTGGGCTGGGATGGGTCCTGATGGACTGGGACGGGCCGTAGTGGGCTGGGACGGGCCGTGGTGGGCTGGGACGGGCCGTAGTGGACTGGGACGGGCTGTGGTGGGCTGGGACGGGCTCTGGTGGGCTGTGGTGTGATGGGATGGGCTTTGGTGAGCTGGGACGGGCTGTGGTGAACCATGGTGGGGTGTGCTGGGCCGTGGTGGGCTGGGACGGGCTGTGGTGAACTGTGGTGGGCTGTGGTGGGCCGTGGTGTGCTGGGACGGGCCGTTGTGGGCTGTGGTGGGCCGTGGTGGTCTGGGACGGGCTGTGGTAAACTGGGACGGGCTGGGACTGGCTGTGGTGGGCTGGGAAGGGCTGGGACGGGCTGTGGTGGGCTGGGACTGGCTGTGGTGGGCTGGGACGGGCTGTGCTGAGCTGGGACTGGCTGGGACGGGCTGGGATGGGCTGTGACAGACTGTGGTGGGCCGTGGTGGGCGGGGACGGGCTGTGGTGAACCGTGGTTGGCCGTGGTGGGCTGTGGTGGGCCGTGGTGGGCTGTGGTGGGCCGTGGTGGGCTGTGGTGGGCCGTGGTGGGCAGGGACGGGCCGTGGTGGGCTGTGGTGGGCCGTGGTGGGCTTGGTCGGGCCGTGGTTGCCTGGGACGGGCTGTGGTGGCCTGGGATGGGCTGTGGTGGGCTGGGACGGGATGTGGTGGGCCGTGGTGGGCTGTGGCGGGCCGTGGTGGGCTAGGACGGGACGTGGTGGGCTGTGGTGGGCCGTGGTGGTCTGGGACGGGCTGTGGTGGGCTGTGGTGGGTTCTGGTGAGCTTGAGACGGGCTGTGGTGGTCTGGGACGGGCTGTGGTGGGCTGTAATGGGCAGGGACTGCCTGTGGTGGGCTGGGACGGGCTGGGACGGGCTGTGGTGGGCTGGGACGGGCTGTGGTGGGCTGAGACGGGCCGTGGTGGGCTGGGATGGGCCGTGGTGAACTGTGGTGGGCTGTGGTGGGCAGTGGTGGGCTGGGACGGGCTGTGGTGGGCTGTGGTGGGATGTGGTGGGTTTTGGTGAGCTTGAGTCGGGCTGTGGTGGGCTGGGACGGGCTGGGACGGGTTCTGGTGGTCTGGGACGGGCTGTGGTGGGCAGGGACGGGCTGTGGTGGGCTAGGATGGGCTGTGGTGGGCTAGGATGGGCTGTGGTGTGCTGGGCCGTACTGGGACGGGCTGTGGTGGGCTGGGACGGGCTGTGGTGAGCTTTGGTGGGCCGTGGTTCGCTGTGGTCGGCCGTGGTGGGCTGGGACGGGCCATGGTGGGCTGTGGTGGGCCGTGGTGGTCTGGGACAGGCTGTGGTGGGCTGTGGTGGGTTCTGGTGAGCTTGAGACGGGCTGTGGTGGGCTGGGACGGGCTGGGATGGGCTCTGGTGGTCTGGAACAGGCTGGGACGGGCTGTGGTGGGCTGGGATGGGCTGGCACGGGCTGTGGTGGGCTGGCACGGGCTGTGGTGGGCTGGGACGGGCTGTGGTGGGCTGGGACGGGCTGGGATGGGCGGGGACGGGCTGGGACGGGCTGGGACGGGCTGGGACGGGCTGTGGTGGGCTGGGACGGGCTGGGACGTGCTGTGGTGTGCTCGGACGGGCTGTGGTGTGCTGGGACGGGCTGTGGTGGGCTGTGGTGGTCTGGGGCGGGCCATGGTGGGCTGTGGTGGGTTCTGCTGAGCTTGAGACGGGCTGTGGTGGGCTGGGACGGGCTGTGGTGTGCTGGGACGGGCTGTGGTGGGCTGGGACGGGCTGTGGTGGTCTGGAACAGGCTGTGGTGGGTTGGGACAGGCTGGGACATGCTGGGACGGTGTGTGGTGGACTGGGATGATCTGTGGTGGGGCGTTGTGGGCTGTGGTGGGCCGTGGTGAACCGTGGTGGGCTGTGGTGGGCCGTGGTGGGCCGTTTTGAGCCGGTATGGGAAGGGATGGGCTGTGGTGGGCCGTGGTGGGCTGGGACAGGTCATGGTGGTCTGAGATGGCCCGTGGTGAACTGTGGTGGGCTGTGGTGGGCCGTGGTGGGCTGGGATGGGCCGTGGTGGGCCGTGGTGGTCTGCGACAGGCTGTGGTGGGCTGTGGTGGGTTCTGGTGAGCTTGAGACGGGCTGTGGTGGGCTAGGACGGGCTCTGGTGGGCTGGGACGGGCTCTGGTGGGCTGGGACGGGCTGTGGTGGGCTGGGACGGGCTGTGGTGTCCTGGGACGGGCTGTGGTGGGCTGGGACGGGCTGTGGTGGGCTGGGACGGGACGGGATGGGACGGGCTGGGACGGGACGGGACAGGCTGTGACGGGCTGTGCTGGGAAGGGATGGGACGGGTTGTGGTGGGCTGGGACGGGACGGGCTGTGGTTGGCTGGGACAGGCTGGGACGGGCTGTGGTGGTCTGGGACGGGCTGTGGTGGGCTGTGGTGAGCTGGGAAAGGCTCTGGTGGGTTGGGACAGGGCGTGGTGGGCTGTGGTGTGCTGGGACGGGCTGTGGTGTGCTGGGACGGGCTGTGGTGTGCTGGGACGGGCTGTGGTGTGCTGGACGGGCTGTGGTGTGCTGGGACGGGCTGTGGTGTTGGGGGACGGGCTGGGATGGGCTGTGGTGGGCGGGGACGGGCTGTGGTGGGCTGGGACAGGCTGTGGTGGGCTGTGGTGGGCTGTGGTGGGGCGTGGTGGGCTGGGACGGGCCGTGGTGGGCTGTGGTGGGCCGTCGTGGGCGGTTTTGGGCCGGTATGGGAAGGGATGGTCTGTGTTGGGCCGTGGTGGGCTGGGACAGGTCATGGTGGGCTGAGACGGCCCGTGGTGAACTGTGGTAGGCTGTGGTGGGCCGTGGTTGGCTGGGACGGGCCGTGGTGGGCTGCGGTGGGCCGTGGTGGTCTGGGACAGGCTGTGGTGGGCTTTGGTGGGTTCTTGTGAGCTTGAGATGGGTTGTGGTGGGCTGGGACGGGCTGTGGTGGGCTGGGACGGGCTGTGGTGTGCTGGGACGGGCTGTGGTGGGCTGGGACGGGCTGTGGTGGGCCGTGGTGGGCGGGGACGGGCCGTGGTGAACCACGGTGGGCCGGGATGGGAAGGGGTGGGCTGTGGTGGGCTGGGACAGGTCGTGGTGAGCTGGGACGGGCCGTGGTGGGCTGTGGTGGGCCGTGGTCGTCTTGGACAGGCTGTGGTGGGCTTTGGTGGGTTCTTGTGAGCTGGAGATGGGCTGGGACGGGCTGGGACGGGATCTGATGATCTGGAACGAGCTGTGATGTGCTGCAATGGGCTGTGGTGGGCTGGGACGGGCTGTGGTGGGCTGGGACGGGCTGTGGTGGGCTGTGGTGGGCTGGGACGGGCTGTGGTGGGATGGGACATGCTATGGTGTGCTGGGACGAGCTGTCGTGGGCTGGGACGGGCTGGGACGGGCTGGGACGAGTTGTAGTGTGCTGGGACGGCCTGGGGAGGGCGGGGACGTGCTGTGGTGTGCTGGGACGGGCTGTGGTGTGCTGGGACGGGCTGTGGTGTGCTGGGACGGGCTGTGGTGGGCGGGGACGGGCTGTGGTGGGCTGGGACGGGCCGTGGTGGGCTATGGTGGGCCGTGGTGGGCTGGGATGGGTCCTGATGGACTGGGACGGGCCGTAGTGGGCTGGGACGGGCCGTGGTGGGCTGGGACGGGCCGTAGTGGACTGGGACGGGCTGTGGTGGGCTGGGACGGGCTCTGGTGGGCTGTGGTGTGATGGGATGGGCTTTGGTGAGCTGGGACGGGCTGTGGTGAACCATGGTGGGGTGTGCTGGGCCGTGGTGGGCTGGGACGGGCTGTGGTGAACTGTGGTGGGCTGTGGTGGGCCGTGGTGTGCTGGGACGGGCCGTTGTGGGCTGTGGTGGGCCGTGGTGGTCTGGGACGGGCTGTGGTAAACTGGGACGGGCTGGGACTGGCTGTGGTGGGCTGGGAAGGGCTGGGACGGGCTGTGGTGGGCTGGGACTGGCTGTGGTGGGCTGGGACGGGCTGTGCTGAGCTGGGACTGGCTGGGACTGGCTGGGACGGGCTGGGATGGGCTGTGGTGGGCCGTGGTGGGCGGGGACGGGCTGTGGTGAACCGTGGTTGGCCGTGGTGGGCTGTGGTGGGCCGTGGTGGGCTGTGGTGGGCCGTGGTGGGCTGTGGTGGGCCGTGGTGGGCAGGGACGGGCCGTGGTGGGCTGTGGTGGGCCGTGGTGGGCTTGGTCGGGCCGTGGTTGCCTGGGACGGGCTGTGGTGGCCTGGGATGGGCTGTGGTGGGCTGGGACGGGATGTGGTGGGCCGTGGTGGGCTGTGGCGGGCCGTGGTGGGCTAGGACGGGACGTGGTGGGCTGTGGTGGGCCGTGGTAGTCTGGGACGGGCTGTGGTGGGCTGTGGTGGGTTCTGGTGAGCTTGAGACGGGCTGTGGTGGTCTGGGACGGGCTGTGGTGGGCTGTAATGGGCAGGGACGGCCTGTGGTGGGCTGGGACGGGCTGGGACGGGCTGTGGTGGGCTGGGACGGGCTGTGGTGGGCTGAGACGGGCCGTGGTGGGCTGGGATGGGCCGTGGTGAACTGTGGTGGGCTGTGGTGGGCAGTGGTGGGCCGTAGTGGGCTGTGGTGGGATGTGGTGGGTTTTGGTGAGCTTGAGTCGGGCTGTGGTGGGCTGGGACGGGCTGTTGTGGCCTGGGACGGGCTGGGACGGGCTGTGGTGGGCTAGGATGGGCTGTGGTGGGCTAGGATGGGCTGTGGTGTGCTGGGCCGTACTGGGACGAACTGTGGTGGGCTGGGACGGGCTGTGGTGGGCTGGGACGGGCTGTCGTGGGCTGGGACGGGCTGTGGTGGGCTGGGACGGGCTGTGGTGGGCTGTGGTGGGATGTGGTGGGTTTTGGTGAGCTTGAGTCGGGCTGTGGTGGGCTGGGACGGGCTGTTGTGGCCTGGGACGGGCTGGGACGGGCTGTGGTGGGCTAGGATGGGCTGTGGTGGGCTAGGATGGGCTGTGGTGTGCTGGGCCGTACTGGGACGAACTGTGGTGGGCTGGGACGGGCTGTGGTGGGCTGGGACGGGCTGTGGTGGGCTGGGACGGGCTGTGGTGGGCTGGGACGGGCTGTGGTATGCTGGGACGGGCTGTGACGGGCTGTCGTTGGCTGGGACGGGCTGGGACAGGCTGTGGTGGGCTGTGGTGGGCTGGTACGGGCTGTGGTGGGCTGGTACGGGCTGTGGTGGGCTGGGACGGGCTGTGGTGGGCTGGGACGGGCTGTGGTGGGCTGGGACGGGCTGTGGTGGGCTGGGGCGGGCTGGTACGTGCTGTGGTGTGCTGGGACGGGCTGTGGTGTGCTGGGACGGGCTGTGGTGGGCTGTGGTGGGTTCTGCTGAGCTTGAGACGGGCTGTGGTGGGCTGGGACGGGCTGAGACGAGTTCTGGTTGTCTGGAACGAGCTGGGACGGGCTGTGATGGGCTGGGATGGGCTGTGGTGGGCTGTGGTGGGCTGGGACCGGCTGCGGTTGGCTGTGGTGGGTTGTGGTGAGCTGGGACAGGCTGTGGTGGGCTGGAATGGGCTGGGACGGGCTGTGGTGGGTGTGGTGGACTGGGACGCGCTGTAGTGAGCTGAGAAGGGCTGTGGTGGGCTGGGATTTACTGGGACGGCGGGGATGGGCTGTGGTGGGCGGGGACGGGCTGTGGTGGGCTGGGACGGGCTGTGTTGGGCTGGGACGGGCTGTGGAGGATTGGACCGGGCTATGGAGAGCTGTGGAGAGCCGTGGTGGGCTGGGACGGGCCGTGTTGGGCAGGGATGGGCCGTGGTGGGCTGGGACGGGCTCTGGTGGTGAGCAGAGACGGCCTGTGTTGGGCTGGGACGGGCTGTGATAAGCTGTAACCGGCTGTGGTGTGTCGTGGTGGGCTGGGACGGGTCGTGGTGGGCTGGGACGGGCCGTGGTGGGCTGGGGCGGGTTGGGACGGGCTGGGACTGGCTGTGGAGGGCTGTGGTGGGCCGTGGTGGGCTGGAACGGGCCGTGGTGGGCTGGGACGGGCCGTGGTGGGCTGGGACGGGCCGTGGTGGGCTGGGACAGGCTGTGGTGGGCTGGGACGGGCCGTGTTGGGTTGTTATGGTCCGTGGTGGGCTGGGACGGGCCGTGGTGGGCTGGGACGGGCCGTGGTGGGCTGGGACGGGCCGGGACAGGCTGTGGTGGGCTGTGGTGGGTTCTGCTGAGATTGAGACGGGCTGTGGTGGGCTGGGACGGGCTGAGACGAGTTCTGGTGGTCTGGAACGAACTGGGACGTGCTGTGGTGGCCTGGAACGGGCTGTGGTGGGCGGGGACGGGCTGTGGTCGTCTGGAATGGTGTGTGGTGGGCTGGGACGGTCTGTAGTGGGCTTGGACGGGCTGCGGCAGGCTGCGACGGTCTGGGACGGGCTGTGGTGGGCTGGGACGGGCTGTGGTGGGCTTGGACGGGCTCTGGTGGGCTGTGCTGGGCTGTGGTGTGCTGGGACGGGCTGTGCTGGGCTGTGGTGGGCTGGGACGGGCGGGGACGGGCTGTGGTGGGCTGGGACGGTCTGTGGTGGTCTGGAACAGGCTGTGGTGGGTTGGGACAGGCTGGGACATGCTGGGACGGTGTGTGGTGGACTGGGATGGTCTGTGGTGTGCTGGGACGGGCTGTGGTGGGCAGGGACGGGCTGTGGTGGGGCGTGGTGGGCTGGGACGGGCCGTGGTGAACCGTGGTGGGCTATGGTGGGCCGTGGTGAGCCGTTTTGAGCCGGTATGGGAAGGGATGGGCTGTGGTGGGCCGTGGTGGGCTGGGACAGGTCATGGTGGTCTGAGATGGCCCGTGGTGGGCTGTGGTGGGCTGGGACGGGCTGTGGTGGGCTGGGAAGGCCTGGGACGGGCTGGGACGGGCTGTGGTGGGCGGGGACGGGCTGTGGTGGGCTGGGACGGGCTCTGGTGGTCTCAAACCGGCTGTGGTGGGTTGGGAAGGGCTGGAATGGGCTTTGGTGGGTTGGGACAGGCTGTGGTGGGCTGGGACGGGCTGTGGTGGGCTTAGACCTGCTGTGGTGGTCAGGGACGGGTTCTGGTAGGTCCGGGACGGGCTGTGGTGGGCTGGGACGGTCTGTGGTGGGCTGTGACGGGCTGTGGTGGGCTTCTATGGGCTGGTACTTTATGTGGTGGGCTGGGACGGGCTGTGACGGGCTGTGGTCGGCTGGTATGAGCTGGGACAAGCTTTGGTGGGCCGGGACGGGCTCTGTTGGGCTGGGACGGGCTGTGGTGAGCTGGGACGGGCTGTGGTGGCCTGTGGTGGGCTGAGACGGGCTGTGGTGGTCTGGGATGGCCTGGGACAGGCTGTGGTGGGCCGTGGTAAGCCATGGTCGGCTGTGGTGGGCTGGGACGGGCTGTGGTGGGCTGGAAAGGGCTGTGGTGGGCTGGGACGGGCTGTGGTGGGACGGGGACGGGCTGTGGTTGGTTGTGGTGGGCTGGGACGGTCTGGGACGCCTTGGAAGGGCTGTGGTGGGCGGTGACGGGTTGTGGTGTTCTGTGACGGGCTGGGACTTTCTGTGGTGAGCTGCGACGGTCTGTGGTGGTCTGTAACGAGCTGTGGTGGGCCGGGACGGGCCGCGGTGGGCCGGGACGGGCCGTGGTGGGCCGGGACGGGCCGTGGTGGGCCGGGACGGGCTGTGG
Organism: Falco biarmicus; assembly: GCF_023638135.1. Lineage (NCBI taxonomy): Eukaryota > Metazoa > Chordata > Aves > Falconiformes > Falconidae > Falco > Falco biarmicus. Next base: position 318,872 of record NW_026612010.1, on the reverse strand, counting down.
CGAGCTGGGACGGGTTGTGGTGGGCTGGGACTGGTTGTGGCGGACTGGGACGAACTGTGGTGGTCTGTGGTGGGCTGGGACAGCCCGTGGTGGCCTGGGACGGGCCGTGGTGGCCTGGGACGGGCCGTGGTGGGCCGGGACGGGCCGTGGTGGGCTGGGACGGGTTGTGGCGGGCTGGGACGAACTGTGGTGGTCTGTGGTGGGCTGGGACGGGCCGTGGTGGGCTGGGACGGGCTCTGCTGGTATGGACCGGGCTGTGGTGGGCTGGGAAGGGCTGGAATGGGCTGTGGTGGGTTGGCATGGGCTATGGTGGGCTGGCACGGTGTGTGGTGGGCTGGCACAGGCTGTGGTGGGCTTGGACCTGCTGTGGTGGTCGGGGACGGGTTGTGGTAGGTCCGGGATGGGCTGTCGTGGTCCGGGACGGGCTGTGGTGGGCTGGGAAGGCCTGGGACGAGCTGGGACGGGCTGTGGTGGGCGGGGACGGGCTGTGGTGGGCGGGGACGGGCTCTGGTGGTCTCAAACCGGCTGTGGTGGGTTGGGAAGGGCTGGAATGGGCTTTGGTGGGTTGGGACAGGCTGTGGTGGGCTGGGACGGGCTGTGGTGGGCTGGGACGGGCTGTGGTGGGCTTGGACCTGCTGTGGTGGTCAGGGACGGGTTCTGGTAGGTCCGGGACGGGCTGTGGTGGGCTGGGATGGGCTGTGATAAGCTGTAACCTGCTGTGGTGGGCTGTGGTGGTCTGGTACGGGTTGTGGTGAGCTGAGATGGGCTGTGGTGGGCTTTGGTGGGCTGGGGTGGGCTCGGACGGGCCGTGGTGGGCTGGGACGGGCTGTGGTGGGCTTCTATGGGCTGGTACTTTATGTGGTGGGCTGGGACGGGCTGTGACGGGCTGTGGTGGTCTGGGATTGGCTGGGACAGGCTGTGGTGGGCCGTGGTAAGCCATGGTGGGCTGTGGTGGGCTGTGGTGTGCCATGGTGGGCTGGGACAGGCTGCGGTGGGCTGGAAAGGGCTGTGGTGGGCTGGGACAGGCTGTGGTGGGATGGGGACGGGCTGTGGTTAGTTGTGGTGGGCTGGGACGGGCTGTGGTGGGCTGGGACAGGCTGTGGTGGGCTGGGACGAGCCGTAGTAGGCTGGGACGGGCCGTGGTGGGCTGGGACAGGCTGTGTTTGGCTGGGACAGGCTGTGGTGAGCTGGGACAGGCCGTGGTGGGCCGGGACGGGCCGTGGTGGGCCGGGACGGGCCGTGGTGGGCCGGGATGGGCCGTGGCGGGCTGGGACAAACTGTGGTGGGCTGGGATGAACTGTGGTGGTCTGTGGTGGGCTGGGACGAGCTGTGGTGATCCGGGACGGGCTGTGGTAGGCTGGGACAAACTGTGGCGGGCTGGGACGGGCCGTGGCGGGCCTGGACGGGCCGTGGTGGGCTGGGACGGGCCGTGGCGGGCTGGGACGGGTCGTGGCGGGCTGGGACAGGCTGTGGCGGGCTGGGACGGGCTGTGGTGGGCTGGGATGGGCTGTGATAAGCTGTAACCGGCTGTGGTGGGCTGTGGTGGTCTGGTACGGGTTGTGGTGAGCTGAGATGGGCTGTGGTGGGCTTTGGTGGGCTGGGGTGGGCTCGGACGGGCCGTGGTGGGCTGGGACGGGCTGTGGTGGGCTTCTATGGGCTGGTACTTTATGTGGTGGGCTGGGACGGGCTGTGACGGGCTGTGGTTGTCTGGGATGGGCTGGGACAGGCTGTGGTGGGCCGTGGTAAGCCATGGTCGGCTGTGGTGGTCTGGGACGGGCTGTGGTGGGCTGTGGTGTGCCATGGTGGGCTGGGACAGGCTGCGGTGGGCTGGGACAGGCTGGGGTGGGCTGGAACGGGCTGTGGTGGGCTGGGACAGGCTGTGGTGGGATGGGGACGGGCTGTGGTTGGTTGTGGTGGGCTGGGACGGGCTGTGGTGGGCTGGGACGGGCTGTGGTGGGCTGGGACGGGCTGTGGTGGGCTGGGACGAGCTGTGATGAGCTGAGACGGGCTGTGATGGGCCGGGGTGGGCCGGGACAGGCTCTGGTGGGCTGTGGTGGGCTGGGACGGGGTCTGGTGGGCTGGGACGGACTTGGACGCACTGTGGTGGGCTGGGACGGGCTGGGACGGCCTGTGTAGGGCTGGGAGGGGCTGTGGTGGGCAGTGGGGGGCTGGGAAGGGCTGTGGTGGGCTGGGACGGGCTAGAACAGCTATGGTGGGCTGGGACGGGCTGTGGTGGGCTTGGATGGGCTGTGCTGTGCTGGAACGGTCTGGGACGAGTTGTGGTGAGTGTGGTGGGCTGGGACGGGCTGGGACGGACTGTGTTTAGCTGGGACGGGCTGTGGTGGGCCGTGGTGGGCTGGGACAGGCTGTGGTGAGCTGAGACGGGCTGTGGTGGGCTGTGTCGGGCTTGGACGAGCTGTGACGGGGTGGGACGGGCTGTGGTGGTCTGCGTTAGGCTGTGGTGTGCTGTAGTGGCCTGTGATGGGCTGGGTGGGGCTGTGGTGGGCTGGGACGGGCTGTGGTGGGCTGGGACGGGCTGTGTTAGGCTGGGACAGGCTGTGGAGGATTGGGACGGGCTATGGAGAGCTGTGGAGAGCTGGGACGGTTTGTGGTGGGCTGGCACAGGCTGTGGTGGGCTTGGACCTGCTGTGGTGGTCGGGGACGGGTTGTGGTAGGTCCGGGACAGGCTGTCGTGGTCCGGGACGGGCTGTGGTGGGCTGGGAAGGCCTGGGACGGGCTGGGACGAGCTGGGACGGGCTGTGGTGGGCGGGGACGGGCTGTGGTGGGCGGGGATGGGCTGGGACGAGCTGGGACGGGCTGTGGTGGATTGCGGTAGGCTGTGGTGCTCTGTAGTGGTCTGTGGTGTTCTGTAGTGGTCTGTGGTGGGCTGGGACGGGCTGTCGTGGGCTGGGATGGGCTGTCGTGGGTTGTGGGGGCCTGGGACATGCTGGGGTGGGCTTTGGTGGGCTGGGACGTGCTGTGACGAGCTGGGACGAGCTGTGACGGGCTGTGGTGTGTTGTAGTGGCCTGTGGTGGGCTGGGACGGGCTGTGGTGGGCTGGGACAGGCTGGGGTGGGCTGGAACGGGCTGTGGTGGGCTGGGACAGGCTGTGGTGGGATGGGGACGGGCTGTGGTTGGTTGTGGTGGGCTGGGACGGGCTGTGGTGGGCTGGGACGGGCTGTGGTGGGCTGGGACGAGCTGTGATGAGCTGAGACGGGCTGTGATGGGCCGGGGTGGGCCGGGACAGGCTCTGGTGGGCTGGGACGGACTTGGACGCACTGTGGTGGGCTGGGACGGGCTGGGACGGCCTGTGTAGTGCTGGGACGGGCTGTGGTGGGCTGTGGGGGGCTGGGAAGGGCTGTGGTGGGCTGGGACGGGCTAGAACAGCTATGGTGGGCTGGGACGGGCTGTGGTGGGCTTGGATGGGCTGTGCTGTGCTGGAACGGTCTGGGACGAGTTGTGGTGAGTGTAGTGGGCTGGGACGGGCTGGGACGGGCTGTGGTGGGCCGTGGTGGGCTGGGACAGGCTGTGGTGAGCTGAGACGGGCTGTGGTGGGCTGTGTCGGGCTGGGACGAGCTGTGACGGGGTGGGACGGGCTGTGGTGGTCTGCGCTAGGCTGTGGTGTGCTGTAGTGGCCTGTGATGGGCTGGGTGGGGCTGTGGTGGGCTGGGACGGGCTGTGGTGGGCTGGGACGGGCTGTGGTGGGCTGGGACGGGCTGTGGTGGGCTAGGACGGGCTGTGGTGTGCTGGGACAAGTTGTGGTGGGTTGTGGTGCGCCGTGGTGGGCCGGACAGGGCTGTGGTGGGCCGGGACGGGCTGTGGTGGGCTGGGAAGGCCTGGGACAGGCTGGGACGAGCTGTGCTGGGCGGGGACGGGCTCTGCTGGGCGGGGACGGGCTGTGGTGGGTTGTGGTGAGCTGGGACGGTCTGGGACGGGCTGACACGGGCTGTGGTGGGCTGGGATGGACAGGTACGACCTGTGGTGGGCTTGGACGTGTTGTGGTGGGCTGGGACTGGCTCTGGTTGGCTGGGACGGGCTGTGGTGGGCTGGGATGGATAGGTACGACCTGTGGTGGGCTTGGACGGGTTGTGGTGGGCTGGGACTGCTTCTGGTTGGCTGGGACGGGCTGTGGTGGGCTGTGGTGGGCTGGGATGGACAGGCACGAGCTGTGGTGGGCTTGGACGGGCTGTGGTGGGCTGGGACTGGTTATGGTGGGCTGTGGTGGGCTGGGACGGGCTGTGGTTCGCTGGGACAGGCCGTGGTGGGCTGGGACGGGCCGTGGTGAATTGGGACGGGCTGTGGTGGGCTGGGACGGGCTGTGGTGGGCCGTGGTGGGCTGGGACGGGCCGTGGTGGGCTGGGACGGGCCGTGGTGGGCTGGGACGGGCCGTGGTGGGCTGGGACAGGCTGTGGTGGGCCGTAATGGGCTGTGGTCGGCCGTGTTGGGACGGGACGGGCTGCGCTGGGCTGGGACGGGCTGCGCTGGGCTGGGACGGGCTGCGTTGGGCTGGGACGGGCTGCGGTGGGCTGGGACGGGCTGCGGTGGGCTGGGACATGCTGGGACGGGCTGTGGTAGGCTGAGACAGGGCTGGTACGTGCTGTGGTGAGCAGAGACGGGCCGTGGTGGGCTGGGACAAGCCGTGGTGGGCTAGGACGGACTGGTACTTGATGTGGTGGGCTGGTACGGGCTGTGGTGGGCTGGTACGGGCTGTGGTGGGCTGGGACGGGCTGGGACTGGCTGTTGTGGGCTGGGATGGGCTGGTATGGTCTGGGACGGGCTGTGGTGGGCTGTGGTGGTTTGTGGTGAGCTGTGGTGGGCTGGGATGGGCTGTGGTGGGCGGGGAGAGATTTTGCTGGGCGGGGACAGGCTGTGGTGGGCGAGGACAGTTTATGGTGGGCGGAGACAGGCTGGGACGGGCTGTGGTGGGCTGGGACAGGCTGTGGTGTGCTGGGACGAGCTGTGGTGTGCTGGGACGGGCTGTGGTGGGCTGGCATGGGCTGTGGTGGGCTGGGACAGGCTGCGCTGGGCTGGGACGGGCTGTGGTGGGCTGGGACGGGCTGTGGTGGGCTGGGATGGGCTGTGGTGGGTGTGGTGGACTGGGACGCGCTGTGGTGAGCTGAGACGGGCTATGGTGGGCTGGGATTTGCTGGGACGGCTTGGACGGGCTGCGGTGGGCTGGGACGGGCTTCGGTGGGCTGGGACGGGCTGCGGTGGGCTGGGACGGACTGCGGTGGGCTTGAACGGGCTGTGGTGGGCTGAGACGGGCTGTGGTGGGCTGGGACGGGCTGTGGTGGGCTGGGACGGGCTGTGGTGGGCTGGGATGGGCTGTGGTGGGTGTGGTGGACTGGGACGCGCTGTGGTGAGCTGAGACGGGCTATGGTGGGCTGGGATTTGCTGGGACGGCTTGGACGGGCTGCGGTGGGCTGGGACGGGCTTCGGTGGGCTGGGACGGGCTGCGGTGGGCTGGGACGGACTGCGGTGGGCTTGAACGGGCTGTGGTGGGCTGAGACGGGCTGTGGTGGGCTGGGACGGGCTGTGGTGGGCTGGGACAGGCTGGGACCAGCTGTGGTGGGCTGGGACGAGCTGGGACGGGCTGTGGTGGGCTGGGACGAGCTGGGACGGGCTGTGGTGGGCTGGGACGAGCTGGGACGGGCTGTGATGGGCTGGGACGAGCTGGGACGGGCTGTGGTGGGCTGGGACGGGCTGTGGTGGGCTGGGACGAGCTGGGACGGGCTGGCACGGGCTGTGGTGGGCTGGTACGGTCTGACACTGGCTGGGACAGGCTGTGGTGGGCTGGGACGGGCTGTGGTGGCCTGGGACGGGCTGTGGTGGCCTGGGAAGAGCTGTTTTGGGTTGAGGCAGGTTCTGGTGGGCTGGGATAGGCTGTGGTGGGTTGTGGTGGGCTGGGACGGGCTGTGGTGGGCTGGGACGGGCTGTGGTGGGCTGGGACGGGCTGTGGTGGGCTGGGACGGGCTGTGGTGGGCTGGGACGGGCTGGGACGGGCTGTGGTGGGCTGGGAAGGGCCGTGGTGGGCTGAGGTGGGCCGTGGTGGGCTGCGACGGACCGTGGTTGGCCGGGACGGACCGCTGTGGGCCGTGGTGGGCCACGACGGGCTGTGGTGGGCCGCTACGAGCCATGGTGGGCTTGTTCGGGCCGTGCTGGGCTTGTTCGGGCCGTGCTGGGCTGTTTCGGGCCGTGGTGGGCTGTTTCGGGCCGTGGTGGGCTGGGATGGGCCGTTGTGGGCTGAGACGGGCCGTGGTGGGCTGGGACGGGCTGTGGTCGACGGGGACTGGCTGTGGTGAGCTGGGACGAGCTGGGACGGGCTGTGGTGGGCTGGGACGAGCTGGGACGGGCTGTGGTGGGCTGGGACGAGCTGGGACGGGCTGTGGGTGGGCTGGGACGAGCTGGGACGGGCTGGCACGGGCTGTGGTGGGCTGGTACGGTCTGACACTGGCTGGGACGGGCTGTGGTGGGCTGGGACGGGCTGTGGTGGGCTTGGACGGGCTGTGGTGGTATGGGAAGAGCTGTTTTGGGTTGAGGCGGGTTCTGGTGGGCTGTGGTGGGCTGCGGTGGGCTGTGGTGGGCTGGGACGGGCTGTGGTGGGCTGGGACGGGCTGTGGTGGGCTGGGAAGGGCCGTGGTGGGCTGAGGTGGGCCATGGTCGGCTGCGAAGGACCGTGGTTGGCCGGGACGGACCGCTGTGGGCCGTGGTGGGCCGCGACGGGCTCTGGTGGGCCGCTACGAGCCGTGGTGGGCTTGTTCGGGCCGTGGTGGGCTTGGTCGGGCCGTGGTGGGCTTGGTCGGGCCGTGGCGGGCTGGGACGGGCTGTGGTGGGCTGTGGTGGGCCGGGTTGGTCTGGGACGGGCTGTGGTGGGCTGTGGTAGGTTCTGGTGAGTTTGACGAGCTGTGGTGGTCTGGGACGGGCTGGGATGGTCTGTAATGGGCGGGGACGGCCTGTGGTGGGCTGGGACGGGCTGTGGTGGGCTGGGACGGGCTGGGACGGGCTGTGGTGGGCTGGGATGGACAGGTACGACCTGTGGTGGGCTTGGACGTGTTGTGGTGGGCTGGGACTGGCTCTGGTTGGCTGGGACGGGCTGTGGTGGGCTGGGATGGATAGGTACGACCTGTGGTGGGCTTGGACGGGTTGTGGTGGGCTGGGACTGCTTCTGGTTGGCTGGGACGGGCTGTGGTGGGCTGTGGTGGGCTGGGATGGACAGGCACGAGCTGTGGTGGGCTTGGACGGGCTGTGGTGGGCTGGGACTGGTTATGGTGGGCTGTGGTGGGCTGGGACGGGCTGTGGTTCGCTGGGACAGGCCGTGGTGGGCTGGGACGGGCCGTGGTGAATTGGGACGGGCTGTGGTGGGCTGGGACGGGCTGTGGTGGGCCGTGGTGGGCTGGGACGGGCCGTGGTGGGCTGGGACGGGCCGTGGTGGGCTGGGACGGGCCGTGGTGGGCTGGGACAGGCTGTGGTGGGCCGTAATGGGCTGTGGTCGGCCGTGTTGGGACGGGACGGGCTGCGCTGGGCTGGGACGGGCTGCGCTGGGCTGGGACGGGCTGCGTTGGGCTGGGACGGGCTGCGGTGGGCTGGGACGGGCTGCGGTGGGCTGGGACATGCTGGGACGGGCTGTGGTAGGCTGAGACAGGCTGGTACGTGCTGTGGTGAGCAGAGACGGGCCGTGGTGGGCTGGGACAAGCCGTGGTGGGCTAGGACGGACTGGTACTTGATGTGGTGGGCTGGTACGGGCTGTGGTGGGCTGGGACGGGCTGGGACTGGCTGTTGTGGGCTGGGATGGGCTGGTATGGTCTGGGACGGGCTGTGGTGGGCTGTGGTGGTTTGTGGTGAGCTGTGGTGGGCTGGGATGGGCTGTGGTGGGCGGGGAGAGATTTTGCTGGGCGGGGACAGGCTGTGGTGGGCGAGGACAGTTTATGGTGGGCGGAGACAGGCTGGGACGGGCTGTGGTGGGCTGGGACAGGCTGTGGTGTGCTGGGACGAGCTGTGGTGTGCTGGGACGGGCTGTGGTGGGCTGGCATGGGCTGTGGTGGGCTGGGACAGGCTGCGCTGGGCTGGGACGGGCTGTGGTGGGCTGGGACGGGCTGTGGTGGGCTGGGATGGGCTGTGGTGGGTGTGGTGGACTGGGACGCGCTGTGGTGAGCTGAGACGGGCTATGGTGGGCTGGGATTTGCTGGGACGGCTTGGACGGGCTGCGGTGGGCTGGGACGGGCTTCGGTGGGCTGGGACGGGCTGCGGTGGGCTGGGACGGACTGCGGTGGGCTTGAACGGGCTGTGGTGGGCTGAGACGGGCTGTGGTGGGCTGGGACGGGCTGTGGTGGGCTGGGACAGGCTGGGACCAGCTGTGGTGGGCTGGGACGAGCTGGGACGGGCTGTGGTGGGCTGGGACGAGCTGGGACGGGCTGTGGTGGGCTGGGACGAGCTGGGACGGGCTGTGATGGGCTGGGACGAGCTGGGACGGGCTGTGGTGGGCTGGGACGGGCTGTGGTGGGCTGGGACGAGCTGGGACGGGCTGGCACGGGCTGTGGTGGGCTGGTACGGTCTGACACTGGCTGGGACAGGCTGTGGTGGGCTGGGACGGGCTGTGGTGGCCTGGGACGGGCTGTGGTGGCCTGGGAAGAGCTGTTTTGGGTTGAGGCAGGTTCTGGTGGGCTGGGATAGGCTGTGGTGGGTTGTGGTGGGCTGGGACGGGCTGTGGTGGGCTGGGACGGGCTGTGGTGGGCTGGGACGGGCTGTGGTGGGCTGGGACGGGCTGTGGTGGGCTGGGACGGGCTGGGACGGGCTGTGGTGGGCTGGGAAGGGCCGTGGTGGGCTGAGGTGGGCCGTGGTGGGCTGCGACGGACCGTGGTTGGCCGGGACGGACCGCTGTGGGCCGTGGTGGGCCACGACGGGCTGTGGTGGGCCGCTACGAGCCATGGTGGGCTTGTTCGGGCCGTGCTGGGCTTGTTCGGGCCGTGCTGGGCTGTTTCGGGCCGTGGTGGGCTGTTTCGGGCCGTGGTGGGCTGGGATGGGCCGTTGTGGGCTGAGACGGGCCGTGGTGGGCTGGGACGGGCTGTGGTCGACGGGGACTGGCTGTGGTGAGCTGGGACGAGCTGGGACGGGCTGTGGTGGGCTGGGACGAGCTGGGACGGGCTGTGGTGGGCTGGGACGAGCTGGGACGGGCTGTGGTGGGCTGGGACGAGCTGGGACGGGCTGGCACGGGCTGTGGTGGGCTGGTACGGTCTGACACTGGCTGGGACGGGCTGTGGTGGGCTGGGACGGGCTGTGGTGGGCTTGGACGGGCTGTGGTGGTATGGGAAGAGCTGTTTTGGGTTGAGGCGGGTTCTGGTGGGCTGTGGTGGGCTGCGGTGGGCTGTGGTGGGCTGGGACGGGCTGTGGTGGGCTGGGACGGGCTGTGGTGGGCTGGGAAGGGCCGTGGTGGGCTGAGGTGGGCCATGGTCGGCTGCGAAGGACCGTGGTTGGCCGGGACGGACCGCTGTGGGCCGTGGTGGGCCGCGACGGGCTCTGGTGGGCCGCTACGAGCCGTGGTGGGCTTGTTCGGGCCGTGGTGGGCTTGGTCGGGCCGTGGTGGGCTTGGTCGGGCCGTGGCGGGCTGGGACGGGCTGTGGTGGGCTGTGGTGGGCCGGGTTGGTCTGGGACGGGCTGTGGTGGGCTGTGGTAGGTTCTGGTGAGTTTGACGAGCTGTGGTGGTCTGGGACGGGCTGGGATGGTCTGTAATGGGCGGGGGACGGCCTGTGGTGGGCTGGGACGGGCTGTGGTGGGCTGGGACGGGCTGGGACGGGCTGTGGTGGGCTGGGACGGGCTAGTGGTGGGCTGGGACGGGCCGTGGTGGGCTGAGACGGGCCGTGGTGGGCTGGGATGGGCCGTGGTGGGCTGGGACAGGCCGTGGTGGGCTTGGACAGGCTGTGGTGGGCTGTGGTGGGTTGGGACTGGCTGTGGTGGGCTGTGGTGGCTGTGGTGGGCTGGGACCATCTGCGGTGGGCTGTGGTGGGCTGGAATGGGCTGGGACGGGCTGTGGTGGGTGTGGTGGCCTGGGACGCGCTGTGGTGAGCTGGGACGGGCTGTGGTGGGCTGGGATTTGCTGGGACGGCTGGAAGGGGCTGTGGTGGGCTGGGACGGTCTGCGGTGGGCTGGGACGGGCTGGGACGGGCTGGGATTGACCGCGGTGGGCTGGGACGGGCCGTGGTGGGCCGGGACGGGCCGTGGTGGGCCGGGAAAGGCTGTGTTTGGCTGGGACAGGCTGTGTTTGGCTGGGACAGGCTGTGGTGGGCTGGGACGGGCCGTGGTGGGCCGGGACGGGCCGTGGCGGGCCGGGACGGGTTGTGGAGGACTGGGACGAACTGTGGTGGTCTGTGGTGGGCTGTGGTGGACCGTGGTGGGCTGTGATGGGCTGTGGTGGGCTGGGACGGGCTGTGGTGGGCTGGGACAGGCTGGGACCAGCTGTGGTGGGCTGGGACGAGCTGGGATGGGCTGCGGTGGGCTGTGGCTGGCTGGGACGGGCTGTGCTGTGCTGGGACAACCTGTGGTGGGCTCGGACGGTCTGTGGTGGTCTGGGATGGGCTGTGGTGGGCTGGGACAGGCCGTGGTGAACTGGGACGGGCCGTGGTGGGCTGCGGTGGTCCGTGGTGGGCTGGGAAGGGCCGTGGTGAACTGTGATGGGCTGTGGTGGGCCGTGGTGGCCTGGCACGGGCTGTGGTCAGCCGTGGTGGGCTGGCACGGGCTGTGGTGGGCTGGGACGAGCTGTGGTGGGCTGGGACAGGCTGTGATGTGCTGGGACGGGCTGTGGTGGGCCGTGGTGGGCCGGGACCGGCTGTGGTGGGCTGGATTGCTCTGGTGGGCTGTGGTGGGCTGGCAGCGGCTGTAGTGGGCTGGGACAGGCTGTGGTCAGCCGTGGTGGGCTGGGACTGGCCGTGGTGGCTCGGGGCCGGCTCTGGTGGGCCGGGACGGGCTCTGGTGGGCTGTGGTGGGCTGTGGTGGGCTGTGCCGGGCTGTGGTGGGCTGTGCCGGGCTGGGAAGGGCTGGGACAGGCTGGGACGGTCTGTGGTGGGCCTTGCCGGGCTGTGGTGGGCTGTGCCGAGCTGGGACGGGCTATGCCGGGCTAGGACGGGCTGGGACGGGCTGTGGTGGGCTGGGACGGGCTGTGGTGGGTTGGGACGGTCTGTGGTGGGTTGGGACGGGCTGGGACGTGCTGTTGTGGGCCGGGACGGGCTGTGGTGGGCTGTGGTGGGTTATGGTGAGCTTAGACGGGCTGTGGTGGGTTGGGACGGTCTGTGGTGGGTTGGGACGGTCTGTGGTGGGTTGTGGTGGGCTGGGACGGGCTGTTGTGGTCAGGGACGGGCTGTGGTGGACCGGGACGGGCTGTGGTGGGCTGTGACAGGCTGTGGTGGGCTGGGTCGGGCTGTGGCAGGCTGGGATGGGCTTTGGCGGGCCGGGACAGTCTGTGGCGGGCTGTGGCGGGCCGTCGTTGGCCGTGGTGGGCCGTAGTGGGCCGTGGTGAGCCGTGGTGGGCTGTGGTAGGCTGGGACGGGCTGTGGTGACCTGGGACGGGCTGTGGTGGGCTGTGGAGGGCTGGGACGGGCTGTGGAGGGCTGGGACGGGCTGTGGTGAGCAGAGACGGGCCGTGGTGGGCTGGGACGGGCCGTGGTGGGCTAGGACGGACTGGTACTTGATTTGGTGTGCTGGGACGGGCTGTGGTGGGCTGGGACGGGCTGTGGTGGGCTGGGACGGGCTGGGACGGGCTGTGGTGGGCTGGGACGGGCTGTGGTGGGCTGGGACGGGCTGTGGTGGCCTGGGAAGAGCTGTTTTGGGTTGAGGCGGGTTCTGGTGGGCTGGGACAGGCTGTGGTGGGTTGTGGTGGGCTGGGACGGGCTGTGGTGGGCTGGGACGGGCTGTGGTGGGCTGGGACGGGCTGTGGTGGGCTGGGACGGGCTGGGACGGGCTGTGGTGGGCTGGGAAGGGCCGTGGTGGGCTGAGGTGGGGCGTGGTGTGTTCTGGTGAGCTTGAGTCGGGCTGTGGTGGGCTGGGACGGGCTGGGACAAGCTGTGGTGGGCTGGGACGGGCTGTGGTGGGCTGCAACGGGCTGTGGTGGGCTGTGGTGGGCTGGGACGGGCTGTGGTGGGCTGGGACGGGCTGTGGTGGGTTGGGACGGGCTGTGGTGGGCTGGGACGGGCTGGGACGGGCCGTGGTGAGCTGGGACGGGCTGGGACGGGCCGTCGCGGGCTGGGACGGGCCGTGGCGGGCTGTGGTGGGCCGTGGTTGGCTGGGACGGGCTGTGGTGGGCTGGGATGGGCCGTGGCAAGCCGTGGTGGGCCGTGGTAAGCTGTGACGGGCCGTGGTGGGCTGGGACAGACTCTGGTGTGGTGGGACGGGCTGTGGTGGGCTGGGATGGGCTGCGGTGGGGTGTGGTGGGCTGGGACCGGCTGCGGTGGGCTGTGGTGGGCTGGGACTGGCTGCGGTGGGCTGTGGTGAGCTGGGACGGGCTGTGGTGGGCTGGAATGGGCTGGGATGGGCTGTGGTGGGTGTGGTGGATTGGGACACGCTGTGGTGAGCTGAGACGGGCTATGGTGGGCTGGGATTTGCTGGGACGGCTTGGACGGGCTGCGGTGGGCTGCGACGGGCTGCAGTGGGCTGGGACGGGCTGCGGTGGGCTGGGACGGGCTGCGGTGGGCTGGGACGGGCAGTGGTGGGCTGAGACGGGCTGTGGTGGGCTGGGACGGGCTGTGGTGGGCTGAGACGGGCTGTGGTGGGCTGAGACGGGCTGTGGTGGGCTTGTTCGGGCCGTGGTGGGCTTGTTCGGGCCGTGGTGGGCTTGTTCGGGCCGTGCTGGGCTTGTTCGGGCCGTGGTGGGCTGTTTCGGGCCGTAGTGGGCTGGGACGGGCCGTTGTGGGCTGAGACGGGCCGTGGTGGGCTGGGACGGGCTGTGGTCGACGGGGACTGGCTGTGGTGAGCTGGGACGGGCTGGGACGGGCTGTGGTGGGCTGGGACGAGCTGGGACGGGCTGTGGTGGGCTGGGACGAGCTGGGACGGGCTGTGGTGGGCTGGGACGGGCTGGGACGGGCTGTGGTGGGCTGGGACGAGCTGGGAAGGGCTGGGACGGGCTGTGGTGGGCTGGTACGGTCTGACACTGGCTGGGACGGGCTGTGGTGGGCTGGGACGGGCTGTGGTGGCCTGGGACGGGCTGTGGTGGCCTGGGAAGAGCTGTTTTGGGTTGAGGCGGGTTCTGGTGGGCTGGGACAGGCTGTGGTGGGCTGGGACGGGCTGTGGTGGGCTGGGACGGGCTGTGGTGGGCTGGGACGGGCTGGGACGGGCTGTGGTGGGCTGGGAAGGGCCGTGGTGGGCTGAGGTGGGCCATGGTGGGCTGCGACAGACCGTGGTTGGCCGGGACGGACCGCTGTGGGCCGTGGTGGACCGCGACGGGCTGTGGTGGGCCGCTACGAGCCGTGGTGGGCTTGTTCGGGCCGTGGTGGGCTGAGACGGGCTGTGGTGGGCTGTGGTAAGCTGGGACGGGCTCTGGTGGGCTGGGACGGGCTGTGGTGTGCTGTGGTGGGCTGAGATGGGCTGTGGTGGGCTGAGACGGGCTGTGGTGGGCTGAGACGGGCCGTTGTGGGCTGAGACGGGCCGTGGTGGGCTGGGACGGGCTGTGGTCGACGGGGACTGGCTGTGGTGAGCTGGGACGGGCTGGGACGGGCTGTGGTGGGCTGGGACGAGCTTGGACGGGCTGTGGTGGGCTGGGACGAGCTGGGACAGGCTGTGGTGGGCTGGGACGGGCTGGGACGGGCTGTGGTGGGCTGGGACGAGCTGGGACGGGCTGGCACGGGCTGTGGTGGGCTGGTACGGTCTGACACTGGCTGGGACGGGCTGTGGTGGGCTGGGACGGGCTGTGGTGGGCTGGGACGGGCTGTGGTCGACGGGGACTGGCTGTGGTGAGCTGGGACGGGCTGGGACGGGCTGTGGTGGGCTGGGATGGGCTGTGGTGGGCTGGGACGAGCTGGGACGGGCTGTGGTGGGCTGGGACGGGCTGGGACGGGCTGTGGTGGGCTGGGACGAGCTGGGACGGGCTGGCACGGGCTGTGGTGGGCTGGTACGGTCTGACACTGGCTGGGACGGGCTGTGGTGGCCTGGGACGGGCTGTGGTGGCCTGGGACGGGCTGTGGTGGCCTGGGAAGAGCTGTTTTGGGTTGAGGCGGGTTCTGGTGGGCTGGGACAGGCTGTGGTGGGTTGTGGTGGGCTGGGACGGGCTGTGGTGGGCTGGGACGGGCTGTGGTGGGCTGGGACGGGCTGTGGTGGGCTGGGACGGGCTGTGGTGGGCTGGGAAGGGCCGTGGTGGGCTGTGGTGGGCTGGGACGGGCTGTGGTGGGCTGGGAAGGGCCGTGGTGGGCTGAGGTGGGCCATGGTGGGCTGCGACGGACCGTGGTTGGCCGGGACGGACCGCTGTGGGCCGTGGTGGACCGCGACGGGCTGTGGTGGGCCGCTACGAGCCGTGGTGGGCTTGTTCTGGCCGTGGTGGGCTTGTTCGGGCCGTGGTGGGCTTGGTCGGGCCGTGGTGGGCTGGGACGGGCCGTGGTGGGCTGTGGTGGGCCGTGGTGGTCTGGGACGGGCTGTGGTGGGCTGTGGTAGGTTCTGGTGAGCTTGAGACGGGCTGTGGTGGTCTGGGACAGGCTGGGATGGGCTGTAATGGGCGGGGGACAGCCTGTGGTGGGCTGGGACGGGCTGTGGTGGGCTGGGACGGGCTGGGACGGGCTGTGGTGGGCTGGGACGGGCTAGTGGTGGGCTGTGGTGGGCCGTGGTGGGCCGAGACGGGCCGTGGTGGGCTGGGCTGGGCCGTGGTGGGCTGGGACTGGCCGTGGTGGGCTGGGACGGGCTGTGGTGGGCAGGGACGGGCCGTGGTGGGCTGGGACGGGCTGTGGTGGGCTGGGACAGGCCGTGGTGGGCTGGGACGGGCTGTGGTGGGCTGGGAAGGGCCGTGGTGGGCTGAGGTGGGCCATGGTGGGCTGCGACGGACCGTGGTTGGCCGGGACGGACCGCTGTGGGCCGTGGTGGACCGCGACGGGCTGTGGTGGGCCGCTACGAGCCGTGGTGGGCTTGTTCTGGCCGTGGTGGGCTTGTTCGGGCCGTGGTGGGCTTGGTCGGGCCGTGGTGGGCTGGGACGGGCCGTGGTGGGCTGTGGTGGGCCGTGGTGGTCTGGGACGGGCTGTGGTGGGCTGTGGTAGGTTCTGGTGAGCTTGAGACGGGCTGTGGTGGTCTGGGACAGGCTGGGATGGGCTGTAATGGGCGGGGACAGCCTGTGGTGGGCTGGGACGGGCTGTGGTGGGCTGGGACGGGCTGGGACGGGCTGTGGTGGGCTGGGACGGGCTAGTGGTGGGCTGTGGTGGGCCGTGGTGGGCCGAGACGGGCCGTGGTGGGCTGGGCTGGGCCGTGGTGGGCTGGGACTGGCCGTGGTGGGCTGGGACGGGCTGTGGTGGGCAGGGACGGGCCGTGGTGGGCTGGGATGGGCTGTGGTGGGCTGGGACAGGCCGTGGTGGGCTGGGACGGGCTGTGGTGCTCAGGGACGGGCTGCGGTGGGCTGGGATGGGCTGTGGTGGGCTGTGGTGGGCTGGGACGAGTTGTACTGGGCTGGGACAGACTGTGGTGGGCTGTGGTGGGCTGGGAAGGGCTGTGGTGGTTTGGGACGGGCTGTGGTGGTCTGTGGTGGGATGGGACGGGCTGTGGTGGGCTGGGACGGGCCGTGGTGGGCTGGGACGGCCTGTGGTCAGTTGTCGTGGGCTGGGACGGGCCGTGGTGGCTTGGGACGGACTCTGGTGGGCCGGGACAAGCTCTGGTGGCCTGTGACGGGCTGTGGTGTGCTGTATTGGGCTGTGGTGGGCTGGGACGGTCTGTGGTGGGCTGGGACGGGCTGGATGGGCTGTGGTGGCCTGTGGTGGGCTGGGACGAGTTGTAGTGGGCCGGGACGGGCTGTGGTGGGCTGAGACGGGCTGTGGTGGGCTGTGGTAAGCTGGGACGGGCTCTGGTGGGCTGGGACGGGCTGTGGTGTGCTGTGGTGGGCTGAGACGGGCTGTGGTGGGCTGAGACGGGCTGTGGTGGGCTGAGACGGGCTGTGGTGGGCTGTGGTGGGCTGGGACGGGCTGTGGTGGGCTGGGATGGGCCGTGGTGGGCTGGGACGGGCTGTGGTGCTCAGGGACGGGCTGTGATGGGCTGGGACAGGCTGTGGTGGGCTGTGGTGGGCTGGGACGAGTTGTAGTGGGCCGGGACGGACTGTGGTGGGCTGTGGTGGGCTGGGACGGGCTGTGGTGGTTTGGGACGGGCTGTGGTGGGCTGTGGTGGGCTGTGGTGGGCTGTGGTGGATTGGGCCGGGTTGTGGTGGGCTGGGACGGGCTGTGGTGAGTTGGGACGGGCTGTGGTTGGCCGGGACGGGCTGTGGTGTGCTGGGACGGGCTGTGGTGGGCTGGGACGGGCTGTGGTGGGCTGGGACGGGCTGCGGCAGGCTGCGACGGGCTGAGACGGGCTATGCTGGTCTGTGGTGGGCTGTGGTGGGCGGGGACGGGCTGTGGTGGGCTGGGACAGGCTGTGGTGGGCTGTGGTGGGCTGTGGTGGGGCGTGGTGGCATGGGACGGGCCGTGGTGGGCTGTGGTTGGTTGTCGTGGGCCGTTTTGGGCCGGTATGGGAAGGGATGGTCTGTGTTGGGCCGTGGTGGGCTGGGACAGGTCATGGTGGGCTGAGACGGCCCGTGGTGAACTGTGGTAGGCTGTGGTGGGCCGTGGTTGGCTGGGACGGGCCGTGGTGGGCCGTGGTGGTCTGGGACAGGCTGTGGTGGGCTTTGGTGGGTTCTTGTGAGCTTGAGATGGGTTGTGGTGGGCTGGGACGGGCTGTGGTGGGCTGGGACGGGCTGTGGTGGGCTGTGATGGGCTGTGGTGTGCTGGGACGGGCTGTGGTGGGCTGGGACGGGCTGTGGTGGGCTGGGACTGGCTGTGGTGGGCTGGGACGGGCTGTGGTGGGCCGTGGTGGGCGGGGACGGGCCGTGGTGAACCGTGGTGGGCCGGGATGGGAAGGGGTGGGCTGTGGTGGTCTGTGGTGGGCTGGGACAGGTCGTGTTGAGCTGGGACGGGCCGTGGTGGGCTGTGGTGGGCCGTGGTTCGCTCTGGTGGGCCGTGGTGGGCTGGGAGAGCCCGCGGTGGGCTGTGGTGGGCCGGGGTGGTCTGAGACGGCCTATGGTGGGCTGTGGTGGGTTCTGGTGAGCTTGAGACGGGCTGTGGTTGGCTGGGACGGGCTGGGATGAGCTCTGGTGGTCTGGGACGGGCTGTGGTGGGCTCGGACGGGCTGGGAGGGGCCGTAGTGGGCCGTGGTGGGCTGGGACGGGCTGTGGTGGGCTGGGACGTGCTGGGATGGACTGGGACGGGCTGTGGTGCGCTGGGACGAGCTGTGGTGAGCTGGGACGGGCTGTGGTGGACCGTGGTGGGCCGGCACAAGCCGTGGTTAGCCGTGCTGGGCTGAAACAGGCTGGGACCATCTCTGGTGGGCTGGGATGGGCTGTGGTGGGCTGGGACGGGCTGTGGTGGGCTGGGACGGGCTGTGGTGGGCTGTGGTGGGCTGGGACGGGCCGTGGTGGGCTGAGACGGGCCGTGGTGGGCTGAGACGGGCCGTGGTGGGCTGAGACGGGCTGTGGTGGGCTGAGACGGGCCGTGGTGGGCTGAGACAGACCGTGGTGGGCTGGGACGGGCTGGTACTTCCTGTGGTGGGCTGTTATGGGCTGTGGTGTGCTGTGACAGGCTGTGGTGGCCTGGGACGAGCTGGGACGGGCTGTGGTGGGCTGGGACGGGCTGTGGTGGGCTGGGACGGGCTGTGGTGGGCCGTAGTGGGCTGTGGTGGGCTGGGACAAGCTGTGGTGGTCTGCGACAAGCTCTTGTGGGCTGTGGTGGGTTGGGACGAGCTGTGGTGGGCTCTGGTGGGCTCTGATGGGCTGGGACGGGCTGTGGTGGGCTGGGACGGGCTGTCGTGCGCTGGGACGGGCTGGGACGGGCCGTGGTGGGCTGGGACGGGTTGGGATAGGCTGCGGTGGGCCGTGGTGTGCTGTGGTGGGCCGTGGTGGGCTGGGATAGGCTGTGGTGAGCTGAGACGGGCTCTGGATGTCTGTGGGAGGCTAGGACGGCTTGTGGTGGGCTGGGACGGGCTGTGGTGGGCTTTTGTGGGCCGTGGTGGGCTGGGACGGGCTGTGGTGGGCTGGGACGGGCTGTGGTGGGCTGGGACGGGCTGTGGTGGGCTGGGAGGGTCTGGGACGGGCCGTGACGAGCTGTGGTGGGCCGTGGTTGGCTGGGAAGGGCTGTGGTGGGCTGGGATGGGCCGTGGCAAGCCGTGGTGGGCCGTGGTAAGCTGTGACGGGCCGTGGTGGGCTGGGAGAAGCTGTGGTGGGCTGGGACGGGCTGTGGTGGGCTGGGACAGGCTGCGGTGGGGTGTGGTGGGCTGGGACCATCTGCGGTGGGCTGGAATGGGCTGGGACGGGCTGTGGTGGGTGTGGTGGACTGGGACGCGCTGTGGTGAGCTGAGACTAGCTATGGTGGGCTGGGATTTGCTGGGACGGCTGGGACGGGCTGCGGTGGGCTGGGACGGGCTGCGGTGGGCTGGGACGGGCTGCGGTGGGCTAGGACGTGCTGCGGTGGGCTGGGACGGACTGGGACGGGCCGTGGTGAGCTGGGACGGGCCGTGGTGGGCTGGGACGTGCTGTGGTGGGCTGGGACAGGCTGTGGTGGGCTGGGACGTGCCGTAGTACGCCGGGACGGGCCGTGATGGGCCGGGACGGTCCGTGGTGGGTTGTTATGGGCTGTGGTGGGCTGGGACGGGCTGTGGTGGGCTGTGGTGGACCGCGGTGGGCT